>NW_022590415.1:0-14464 GCF_004348235.1 Phoca vitulina | reverse complement strand
AGACTCCAAATGGTTGAAAGACCTCAATGTGAGACAGGAGTCCATCAGAATCCTAAAGGAGAACACAGGCAGCAACCTCTTCGACCTCAGCCGCAGCAACTTCTTCCTAGAAACATCGCCAAAGGCAAGGGAAGCAAGGGCAAAAATGAACTATTGGGACTTCATCAAGATAAAAAGCTTTTGCAAAGCAAAGGAAACAGTCAACAAAACCAAAAGACAACCGACAGAATGGGAGAAGATATTTGCAAATGACATATCAGATAAAGGGCTAGTATCCAAAATCTATAAAGAACTCATCAAACTCAACACCAAAAGAACAAAGAATCCAATCAAGAAATGGGCAGAAGACATGAACAGACATTTTTCCAAAGAAGACATCCAAACGGCCAACAGACACATGAAAAAGTGTTCAATATCGCTCGGCATCAGGGAAATCCAAATCAAAACCTCAATGAGATACCACCTCACACCAGTTAGAATGGCTAAAATTAACAAGTCAGGAAATGACAGATGTTGGCGGGGATGCGGAGAAAGGGGAACCCTCCTACACTGTTGGTGGGAATGCAAGCTGGTGCAGCCACTCTGGAAAACAGTATGGAGGTTCCTCAAAAAGTTGAAAATAGAGCTACCATATGATCCAGCAATTGCACTCCTGGGTATTTACCCCAAAGATACAAAAGTAGGGACCCGAAAGGCTACGTGCACCCCGATGTTTATAGCAGCAATGTCCACAATAGCCAAACTGTGGAAAGAGCCAAGATGTCCATCAACAGATGAATGGATAAAGAAGATGTGGTATATATATACAATGGAATATTATGCAGCCATCAAAAGGAATGAGATCTTGCCATTTGCAACGACGTGGATGGAACTGGAGGGTATTATGCTGAGCGAAATAAGTCAAACAGAGAAAGACATGTATCATATGACCTCACTGATATGAGGAATTCTTAATCTCAGGAAACAAACTGAGGGTTGCTGGAGTGGGGGGTGGGGTGGGAGGGATGGGGTGACTGGGTGATGGACACTGGGGAGGGTATGTGTTCTGGTAAGCACTGTGAATTGTGCAAGACTGTTGAATCTCAGATCTGGACCTCTGAAACAAATAATGCAATATATGTTAAGAAAGAAAAAAAGAAGAAGAAGAATGTAGCAGGAGGGGAAGAATGAAGGGGGGAAATCGGAGGGGGAGAAGAACCATGAGAGACGATGGACTCTGAAAAACAAACTGAGGGTTCTAGAGGGGAGGAGGGTGGGAGGATGGGTTAGCCTGGTGATGGGTATTGAGGAGGGCACGTTCTGCATGGAGCACTGGGTGTTATGCACAAACAATGAATCATGGAACACTATATCTAAAACTAATGATGTAATGTATGGGGATTAACATAACCATAAAAAAATTTTTAAAAAAATTTTTTTTATTTATTTAATGGGCGCCTGGGTGGTGCAGTCGGTTAAATGTCTGACTCTTGGTTTCAGCTCAGGTCGTGATCTCAGGGTCTTGAGATCAAAGCCCTGTGTGGGTCTCTACACTTAGCACGGAGTCTGCTTAAGACTCTCTCTCCCTCCTCCCCCCACCATGTGCTCTCGCTCTCTCTCTAATAAATAAGTAAACCTTTAAAAAAATTATTTAAGTGATCTCTATACCCAAGGTGGGGCTCATGACTTGGAGATCAAGAGTCGCATCTTTTTCCGACTGAGGGAGCCAGGCACCCCTTGCATCAACTTTTTAACATTCACATGTTCTTGCCCACCACCAAAACTTGGTCCAATCATTGTCCTAAATTTGATCAACTGGATTTGTAACTCCTCCTGGGATGGTGGGAGTGAACTGTTTCCCTTCATCTGGAGCCCAGAGTTTATAGGGCTTCCCACTTCTTTACCTTTGTTCATATCCTTGACCCTGCCTTGAATATCCTCCCCATTTCTGCTGGTTGAAATTCTACTCAACCTTCTAGATACAGGATAACATGATGCTTCTTGATCACCTTACTTCAAACTCGTATCTTCTAAATTCTAACAGCACTGACTATACTACTAATTTGATACTTAAGATTTCCTGCCTTGTATTATTAGCTATATTTACTCCTCCCTGCACTGACAATTCCTTAAGCTATAGACCATGTCCCTATGCAAGTCAGGGGCTAATTAAGATTCTCTGACCTAATTTTTTACCCTCATACCAACTAGGCTTAATAAATATGTGTTGATGAGTTACATGTTTTATGCATTAGTCTTCAAGCTATACATTTCAGTGTGAAAGAGATCTAAAACTGTGGGTCATATACAAGGATGTTCATTGCTATCACATTTATGATGGCAAAAAAATTGAAAACAACTAAGTGTCCATTAACAAAGTAATGGATAAATAAAATCTCTTACATGTATATGTTGAAACTCTAAATGCAGACAATGAAATAGATCTACATGTTCATCATAGATAAATCTGAAAAAATAACATTCAATGAAAAGAGCAAGTTTTTGAACTATATTATAACCTACCATGTAAGTAAATCTTTAAAACACAGATAAAGTAATATATTCTACTCATGGATTCATGAATAAAAAAAGGCTGTAAAAATATCAATGAAATCAGCTGAAAGATGAAAATGGTCAAAGAGTCTTCAAATTGTTTTCTGTAATTTTTACTGTATTAAATGAAGTAAACACAACATGAGTGTTTATTATGTTGTTCTTTATCTTTTTCTGTATTTTTAAAGCTTCTCAACATGAAGAGAAACAAACAAAAAGATACCATTTGGTCCAGAGCCCTGTCTTCTGGGTGTCACGCTATTATTCTTTCTATTGTATGAATATAAAGATCAAGGGAAAGGGGAGGGCCTGGAGCTGTACTGAGGCTAGGGCAAGCTTGGGAATTGCTGCTGATAAATCCTTTCAGTCAGCTAGTATTCTTAGTTATTTTCCTGTAAGTGAAAAGCGAGGTGGGGGGTGGGAGCAGGAGGGGGAAAGAAACCTTTCCTGTTGCCTGGTTGTAACAGATTAGAGTATGTTGTTTTTAAACCTCCTATAAAGAGATATCTCATTCTTTGTACCCCTTTTGAATTGATACGGTTTCCTTTCTGTGTCCTACACACTGTAATAAATAATAATAAGAGCTAACAATTTTCAAGAGCTTACTATGTGCCAGGCATTTCGCTAAGCACTTTACATACAGCCTTGTAACAGTATGGATGCTTCTAGCTTCAAGTATCATAAAACTCTGTCCCAATGGAGTTAAACAACAAGGAAATGTGTTAGATACATTCTGTCTCTTCCAAGAAGAAAAAGGAGAATCAACAGCCTTCAGGACTGGTTTGTGCAGAAGCTTACCATTATCAGCCAAGTCCCAAAGTGCTTTGGTCTTTCTGTCCTACTGTTTGCAGGTGCCATGAGAAAAATGCCACAGAGTTGGGTCTGCGTGCTTCTATATTTGCATCCAATAGGAGAGACCCAAGTTGGCTGAGGCCCGCCCATTCCTAACAAATCACTGTGGACATGATGGGTTCTATAAACTGTTTAGAGGCTGAAGCAGCTGGGGTGGAATGGATGCTGGGAAGAGGACACTATGCCCAACACAGTGGTTTTCTAGGTTACATGGCTGGTAAGCAGCATGCCCTCCACAACTATACTGCACTGCCTTCCAGTTCTTGTGGTGCTCATGAGTCTCCTGGGATGGGAACTGGGATGTCAGCTACATGGTCCTCCTACCACATGCACCCTGAAGCGATAGTCACCAGGTGGCCATCTCCAGGCTTCTGCACTCCCCTTCCTTCAGCTCCTGATTTCCCCTTTTCCTTTTCACCACACTAACACCATCTTTTCTGCTCTGGAGGCTCCTTTCTCTGCAAGCTTGGCTGTGAGTGATAGACTGGCCAATTCCCTAACTACCTGCTGTCTTTGGGAAGTCAGTCCCCAAAGTGGTTTTGCTACTATTAATCTTTTTAAAAACAAATTATAGGAATAAATAGAGACTAAGAACAATAACAACAAGCTTGGGAAATTTACAAAGGCTCCAGAATCTAACAGTTCTCTTAGTCATTGAGCTGGATCACATCCCAGCAAGTCGGCCTGAGGGCCCGTACCAGAGGAAGGGTGGAATGCTTCCTGAAGCTTGCGTCTCCCAGTCTTGGGGGGTACCTTTCAGGGTTCCTCCCCAAGGTCACCTCCTCAAGGGGACGTCCTCAAAGCACATACCTGATATCTCTGTCATCCTTCAAGGTACCCTCCTTAAAAGTACTACCTCATCTGTGGAAGTCCAGATTTCCTGGACGGGGTCATTGGTCCCTAGTGACACCATACATCAATATTCTGGGGCCCCAAGTCAGGCACATGGGTCAGAATCAGCTGGTGCTCTTCCTAAGCCACATGGACAAGTGAGGATGTGCATATGAATGTGCAGACAAATCATCTGCTCAATGGATCTTGTTAAAATGCAGATTCTGGGGGGCACCTGGGTGGCTCAGTCAGCTAAGTGTCTGCCCTCGGCTCAGGTCATGATCCCAGGGTCTTGGGATCAAGCCCCACATCGGGCTGCCTGCTTAGTGAGGAGTCTGCTTCTGCCTCTGTCCCCACCCCTTCTACTCGTGCTCTCTCTTTGGCTCTCTCTCTCTGTCCAAATAAATGAATACAATCTTTAAAAAAAAAACCACAACAACAGATTCTGATTCAGTAAGTGGGGGTAGAGACTCCAGATTCTTCACTTCTAATAAGCTCCAAGGGATACTGATGCCACCGGTGAAGGTTCCATACTGGAAAGGGTGGGGGTGTAGACAATGCTAATGTTGGCAGTAGATCAGCCTCCCCACTGTGGACATCACTGTGTTGGGGGCTTAGGGCCAAGGAATTGGCATGTCCTCCTGGGAGTCTGATAAGTAGAAAGGCCATCCATTCTGGCCTGACTTGATGTTTGGTTGTTGCAGGCTGCCAGAAATAAGTAATCCCCAATCTACTCAAAGCTCTGAGAGAACAGTCTCAAAGGGTAGAAGCTATAGGAAGACAGATTTCCTCTCAATATGAAGGCTAGCTCTAACAGCACAGAGCTTCTTGGGCCTGAGTACAGCCAGTCAGAGTCAAAAAGATGCTTCCTGAGGGTGGAAGGGAAGGGAAGACTGTGTCAGAGGGAATTGTACTGGCCGTTCTTAAGGTTCCCCTTCAGCCCTGAGATCGTATAAACCATAATTCAAGGAGAGAAAACAGTGATGAGTCAGAAGTTTCTTGCCTTCTCATCAACCTCCCATTCAGCCAGATTTTTCAAAGTGATTTGTGTGTGAGACCCAGCTTGTCAGTCTAGGCCTATTTCTTCTGCATGTGTTATTACTCTCCCCAAATAAAGCCCTGCCTCCTTCTCTCAAGGGTCACAATGGGTTAATATCATCAATACAACTGCTGAAGAGAGAGTGTGGTTTTAATGTGAGAAGAAAAATATTGACAGGTTTGTACAAGAGACATAATTAACTCCATGCTCTGGTGATCTGCCAACACACATTTCTCTCCCTCCAACCTTCTTGCTCTTCCACAAGTCTTAAAATCCGACTTTGGCCTATAAAGGCTAAAAAATATATAGGATTTGGCTCTGAAAGTAGCCTACTCTTATGCAATTTAAATTTGCTATCATTTCTAAATGATAACCCAATACAGATGCTGCGGGTAAGAAAGCACTCTGTGCTGACGCCAGCCCCCAGGTCATCCATCCTTTCCTTCTGACAGTCCAGCTTTCTCAAATGCTTTCTGTCTCCACAAAGGTCAGATATGAAAAGTGAGAGAGCTCTGAAACACAAATGAACGCTATCTAAGCCACAGCAACAGCGGCAGGAGGGGGACTCTGTAGAAAAGCAATGCAAATAGCCAAGAGTGCAAGTAAAAGCATGAAAGAAAGGGCATGATTTGTAATCAGGAGCAAGTTCTAAAGCCTGTCTGTCCCTTTTGGATGCTTCACAGTATTTTTAATACACCAGTGACAGAAGAGCTTGGTTAGGAGGGACATCTTTCATCTCTGATCCTCTCCCTGACAAGGAAAATAGGGTGAGCACATTTGCATAACAGAAGAAAGGGACAGATTGCCAGTCCAGAAGGACCCGCAGGACACCTGTCAGAAATATTAAAAAGCAGGATAATCTCACAAAATGTGAAATGTTTTATGTACTAGTCTTGAAATAGTCGATAGGAAGACTACAGTGGAAAGAAATAAAATGTGGGCCATGTCCCAGCTACCAACTCTCATTTTGTGAATCACTTCAGGATCCCAGAAAAGCCCTATTTCCCTGCCCTTTGTCCCTCACTGAAAGCACCTTTAGGCTGCAAGCTTATGGAGCACAGGGAATGATGGAGTTACTGGAGCTCAGGAGCAATTTTCTTGGCTCCCCTCCCCACCTGAGCCACAGCACCTCTCCAGAACCCCCTTCTACCTGCCTCCTGATCCTCACCCACCCCACCTACCCCCACCACCAGTGGGAACATCCTTTCCTACTCCTAGAGCTCAGGGACACGTGTTCTTATTCTCAAGTCACACTCGGACCACATAAAAACGTTTTCAGTAGACAGAACTGAAACAGTGCAGTTAAAAGAGTACCCCAATTCAGGCCCACTATAAGTTAAAAAGATTAATGGCTGCCTGTGTATTACATTGTTTCTTGAAAAATGCAATCCAGGTAAACAAACCAATTTGCGAACATGTCTCCATGGGTCCATTTCACCACAGAAAGGTAAAGCTGTGTCTCCCCCAAAGATTCTATGATCTGAAGGAAACAAAGCAGGGAGATGGTGGAGCAACAGGGCATTATTTGGCCATGGGCAAGGGGAAACCACAGGCCTTAACATTTTGTTGTGTTGTATTGGCTGTGGTCCATGGCCCTGGCTGCTGAGCAGAAAGACAATGGGTTTGGGATTAAATTTCCTATACCCACACTCAGAGAGGGGACAGTCCGCTACCCACCAAAGATGTTTTGGGCTACAGAGACAAAGAATTAGAAAGAAAGTGGCAGAACTTGGGGGGGGGGGTGGCAGGCAGAGGTGTGTAGGAGACAGGAGCTTTAAAAGGGATACCCCCAAGTGAATAGCAAAAGAGATCATTCCCCTGCCAGCTTCAGCAGCTCTAGATAGGCAGTCAGAAGGAGGAGATGAAGCCTGAAGAGCCCGAGCCTGTGAGGTGGCTGCTGCCCAGAACTGCCTGCCTGTGACTCAGGGTGGAATTTTCCTCCCAGACAATGAAAATAGGTTGAAGTTTTTGTTGTTATGGTCATTCACATTGATCTTCTATTGTTATCTCTCTCTCTCTCTCTCTCTCTCATGCAGGCACACACACGAATATAATAATTTAGGACATACTAGACTAAGCCCCCCAAAATAGAGCTGCCAAGCATAAGACTCTTGATTGAAAGAAGGGAATGATACCCTTTATCCTGCTGCCATTTCTCTATGGCAGCTCTCTAACTTCAGGGAGCATAGAAATCACCTGTGAAGCTTGATAGAGATGTGAGTCCTCCTCAGAGATCCTGACTCAAAGGGTCTAAAACCATTTGTACTAGTCACAGTATTCAGCATTACGCCCTGTATAAAACAGAGAAGACTGTATATGCAAAGTCTCTCCACAAAATAAACAGGAAAAAGTATTCAGAAACATGTAGCTCCAGCATGCACCCACTGTCAAGAGATGCTCAGATACCACCTGGCCACCAGGGGTTAGATATTCACATTAGGTCAATATGAAGGGATATTTCAAGTTGGAGGTCATTTTGTTGGACCTAAGGGGTCACCACTTGGGGGCTTAGTGGTGTGTGGCTACAGGTGGTGAAGAGGACTCAATCTCTGGCTATCTGGAGCAGTGTCCTCTCAAGGGCACCTGCGTGAGGTCCAGTTCTTGACTGTTGAGTTTTGGATGGGCCAACCTCAGGGTGTCTGCACATGAGCAAATGTCTCATTTCTTTCAAAGAAAGCAGCATGTGAGGCTCTACACAACAAATACTTTGGAAATCTATGGCCCTTTATCACTGTTAGGCAGGTGTTTCAAATCAGTTTTCCATTCTCAAAAGAATGAGCCCAGAGGGACTTTCGAGTCAAATGTAACCATGGGTCTCTCAAATATTCTCTAGAACAGTGCTATCCAACTGAAATATAAAATATGATGTGAGCTAAGCATGTAATTTAAAATTTCACGTTGATCATATTAAAGTAAAAAGAAAGATATGAAATTAATTTTAATAAATTTTACTTAACCCAATGTATCTAAAATATTATTATTTCAACATGTAATCAATATTTTAAAAATCACCCATGAAATACTTTACATTTTTTGTACTAAATCTTCAAAATACAGTATTTTACATTTAAAGCACATCTCAATTCCAACGAGCCACATTTAAGTGCTCAGCAGCCACGAGTGGCTGGTGGCTGTGGGACTGGACAGCACTGACGCAGACCACGGGCCAACCTAGCACAGAGAGTGGGCTGAGACACTATCTACTCACGCCAGTGAGGAGCAGGTGTGGAAAAAGAGGAATGGAGTCGTGCTGATAAAGGCCCCATACCCAAGCCATAAGGAAGCTCTACTGGTTCTCCCTTCAAAATATATCCAGACCTGTCACTTCTCACCACTTCTGCTGCTGCCATCCTGGTGCAAGCCACCATTGTCTCTCCTGGATCACTTCTCACTGGTCTCCCTGTTGCCACCCTTTCCCCCTATAGTCTCTCCCCAGAACAGCACCAGATTAATCCTATTAAAGTGTAAGTTAGATTAGGTAACTTCTCTCCTCAAACTCTCAATGACTGTTCAAACTTCTTATAATGAATCACCAGACCCTATGCGGTCTGCCTCCTCCTCCCCCAGTTACCTCTTCTTCTACTTACTCTCCCCTTTGTTTTCTCTGCTCCATTCCTACTGACCTCTTTGCTGTTCATCAAATGGTCCCTAACCCTCCCATCTTAAGAGCATACTGCTTGTTCTCTCTGCTGGAATGTTCTTCCCCCAGATAAAAGACATCTGCAAGGCTATCTCCTTTGCCTCCTTCAATTTTTGATCAAATAACACCTTCTCTTTGAGATCTGCCCTATATAATAATGCAAACTGCCTCCTTTTCTCGGTCTTGCTCCTCTCCTCCACATGGTAAGTCCCCTTTACCCTGCTCCACTATATGATATACTCATGTTATGTTTGTTATTTGTTTCTGCCACTGCCCACCCTCCAACCCATATATACTGCATACAGGCAGGAATCTATCTGTTTTGTTCCCTGCTATGCCTGCAATGCCTGGAATAGTGCCTGGCACACAATAGGTGTTAATTAAGTATTTGTTGAACAAATGAATGAATGAATCAGGGTGGAGGCATCCTGCACTTCCTTCCCTGTAGCTCAGCCCTTTGTCAGTGGAGAGGGCTCTGTCCCACCCTCCCCAGCCATCTGCCTCATCTTCTCACCAAATTGCAAAGGTCTGAGAAGGAATATCCAGGATTAGTCAGTCATCCTCACTGAACAAATTCTTCCCTTGGAGCAATGATTCTTTAATGGCTTTCTTTTCTTTTTGTCTTTTAATTATAGACTCCCTTGTGAAGTTGATGGCAGCCATGAATGTTCTCTCCCTAATAGCCACAAAAACACAATTTCATATATAATTTCAGGAGTTCATAGGCCTCTGATGCCCCTCAGTTAGCGGCTGGGATCTCATGTAAGAATTCCTGCACCAGAGGTTCACCCACATGCAGTTTTCCTATCTGCCTTTGAAATCAAATCTTTCTGCTCTTCCAAAAATAGAAACCATGTCCAGGAAGAAATTACAGAGCTCTACAGCCAGAAGCAAACTTGAAATGGTGTTATAGTTCATCTTCCCACCTTCAGACAGCATTGAACTGCCTATTCATCCTAGGAAAACTCCACTTCCCTGGGGTAGGCAGGTCAATATCTCACACACAAAAGTTCTTTTTAATACTTCAGCTGAATCGCTACTGTTTTAGGATTAACCTGCCCTCTCTGCTCAGAACTCCTGAGAAAACAAAAAAATCAAATGCTTGTCTTAAAAATGTATTAGGATACCCCTGTTCCCTCTCCTGATTCCCTTCAAGCAAAATGAACAGACCCTTGGGCCTCTTATCCAAGCCAGTATTTACTGAAAATGCTTTTGCTCGGGAAGGCTAGAGCCTAAGTCACAGCCAGCCTAGGGAGGTCCAAAGACCCAAAGGAGCAAAGACTAAAGGAAAAAGAGATACCCTATATGTTCCCTCAGACCTTTGGGGGAGAGAGTCACATTTTCCAGGCAACTCTTCTCCTTTGCCTAGAAATGTGGCATGATCACATGACTGAGAAAGACACAGAGCAGAGGCTCTTTATACTCTCTTTCCAAATGTGGCTGCCAGATTCACAGGGCTGGCCCTAATCTTAGTTTGGGGACAAGTAATGTGTTTTTACCTCAGTCAATCAAGGTAAATCAAGTTACCAATCAGATGGTAATCTTCAAACAAGCCTTTGGTCAATGGAATGAAATGAAAGCTAAGTTTGCATTGTTTTGATTTTCAGCTTTTCACTGATGATAGCCTGAAAGCTTTAAAAATGCTTTACAAAATAAATTCACAGAACTCCTTTTCCTGAAGCATGACTTAGTCAGGCAATAGTAAAACTCCCCGAGCCAGCACTGAAAATGCTTCAGAATTCTTGAAATCAAATCGAAGTATGACAGTCTGTGTCTTTCCAAAGCAAAGTCTATTTATTCATTAGGCAATAAAAAGCAGCCTAGAATAAAACAGTTTATATCAGAGCCTGATCAGAAGGTCTGGACTGAAATCGTTCCATCAATATTTTTTTGTTGGAATTGCAGTTTATTTATAAGAAGTTGCCAAGAGGCATTGATAAATTATGAGATTTCCTAAGGAACCAGAGCTGCACAATCAATGAAACTGAGGAAAAACACTGTAAATTCCCTGAAGAACTTAGACAGTGAACGGAAATGTGACTGTTCATATCTGTCTTTCTTTTGCCACCTGAGGCTAACTAGACGCTCATGGAAGGGTGGGGTTTCAGAAAACTTTGGACATTAGCTAGCTGCAAAGTCCCCTGTGCTGTGCCCACTAAGTATAGACACATACTACCTCCATAAACACCTCAAGTGGAGGCTGCTTGAGGTTCCTTCCTTCCCTGAACTAACAACACTCTACTGATGGCACACTGACTACCTCCCAGAGACCAAATTCTACTCAAAGGGCAGCTCTAACTGAATATGGTTCATACTTTTCTGGACCCAAAACTATTGAGGAATGATGTTAATAAGCATGAAGAATCCAAATATTCCTTTCAAGAGGTTTAATAACTCCGGGGCGCCTGGGTGGCTCAATCAGTTGAGTGTCTGCCTTCGGCTCAGGTCGTGATCCCAGAGTCCTGGGATCGAGCCCCGCATCGGGCTCCCTGCTCAGCGGGAAGCCTGCTTCTCCCTCTCCCTCTGCTGCCCCCCCGCTTGTGCTTTTTCCCTCTCTCTGTGTCAAATAAATAAATAAAATCTTAAAAAAAAAAAAAAGAGGTTTAATAACTCAGCCAAGGGAAAACTATCAAATACTCTATGTTCCCTCATTATCTGACTTTAGTTTCTCAAGGCAAGAAGGTATTGACCAATTACAATTGGCAACACATTTGTGTAATGGCATCGTTTTTGTTTTTGTATTATTCATACTAAGTGCTGTTATTTTACAATGGGATGAAGAAAACACTATGAAAGACTTGAGAAAATATTATAATTTAATAATTTGTAAAGATTTTTAGGAGACTTTGACTCCTGTGTCACAAGGGACAATAATTTCTGTATTGCTTTAAGTTACCCTATAGGGCCCCTAATGAGCCACAACTACCAAAGCAAGTATGGCAAAATCTGAGAGCTATGCATTGTGGACTGAATTATGACAGAGTAACTCAGACTGAGGCAGAAAAATCTGGACAGGCATGTAGCATTCAAACTAAATTTTAAAGGACTCATTCATACAGGGATGAGGCCCTGTGGAGAGATTCAAGTCACTATATGGATCACATCATTAAAAAATCACTGGGGGAGGCCTTTTAAGAGACTCACAAATTGGACATGTCTTTGTACAGGTGCTACCCTGGCCTGTAACAAATGCTCAGAATCCAGACTCAAGACTTTCTGGACAAAAAAAAAAAAAACCCTTTTCCTCTACCCTCTTAGGTTCTGTGTTTAGAGGTCTGTTAATTAAACTAACAAAAGAAGGAGAGGCCCCTCCCCCAGAAGATCAGCAAGAACAGCCAGCCAAGACCAAGTTTACTGATCAATGAGAACGGCAGAACTCCAGTGCTAGGGGAATACTGCACATAGAATCCATGGCTTTTTTACCATGATTCTTTAGTCTTTCAAAGTTAATTTTTTTTTTAACTGTCTTTTTTTTTTTATTTTTCTTTTTCCCTTTTTCAACCAACATCTTATCAATCCCTTTTTTAAAAAACATTTTTATTTTTCATTTTTAGAGTCATATTCTATCCCTTCAGAGTAGTTACCCTTATTTTGGGCACATATATATAATTGTTCTCTCTCTAAAATTTTGAGATACAGTTTCTTCTAACAGATCAAAATATACCCTAAATCTCGAGTGTCTGGTTTTGTTCTAGTCTCCTGCCTGATCACATTCTCTCCCTTTTTTCTTTTTTTTTTTTAAAGCCTCTTCTTTCGGGCGCCTGGGTGGCTCAGTTGGTTAAGCGACTGCCTTTGGCTCAGGTTGTGATCCTGGAGTCCCGGGATCGAGTCCCGCATCGGGCTCCCTGCTCAGCGGGGAGTCTGCTTCTCCCTCTGACCCTCCCCCCTCTCATGTGCTCTCTCTCAAGTAAATAAATAAAAATCTTTAAAAAAAAAATAAATAGGGCGCCTGGGTGGCTCAGTCGTTAAGCGTCTGCCTTCGGCTCAGGTCATGATCCCAGGGTCCTGGGATCGAGTCCCACATCGGGCTCCTTGCTCTGTGGGAAGCCTGCTTCCCCCTCTCCCACTCCCCCTGCTTGTGTTCCTGCTCTCGCTATGTCTCTCTCTGTCAAATAAATAAATAAAATCTTTAAAAAAAAAAAAAAAATTAAATAAATAAATAAATAAATAAATCCTCTTCTTTCTTTTTTCAAACAATTTCTTATCAATTCCTTTTATAAAATTTTTTATAATTTTCATCTTTATAGTCGTATTCCATCCCTTCATCGTATTAACCCTTATTTTTGTACATATATAAGTTTTTCTTTCTTTAAAATTTTGGGAGGCACTTTCTTCTAACAGACCAAAATACACCCAAAATCTAGTGTGTGGCACTGATCTATGCACCAGCCTGATCATATTTGATCGTATTCTGTTTTTTTTTGTTTTGTTCTGTTTTTGTTTTATCTTTTTCTTTTTTTTTCTTTTTCTTTTTTCTTTCTTTCCCTTTCTTTTCCCCCGGTTTCAGGTCTTTTCTGATTTGTTTAGAGTATATTTTCTGGGGACGTTGTTACCCTGTTAGCATTTTGTTCTCTCATTCATCTATTCTCCTCTGCACAAAATGACAAGACGGAAAAAATCACCTCAACAAAAAGAACAAGAGGCAGTACCGACTGCCAGGGACCTACTCAATACGGACATTAGTACGATGTCGGATCTAGAGTTCAGAATCATGACTTTAAAGATATTAGCTGGGCTTGAAAAAAGCATGGAAGTTATTAGAGAAACCCTTTCTGGAGAAATAAAAGAACTAAAATCTAACCAAGTCGAAATCAAAAAGGCTATTAATGAGGTGCAATCAAAAATGGGGGCTCTAACTGCTAGGATAAATGAGGCAGAAGAGAGAATCAGTGATATAGAAGACAAAATGATGGAAAATAAAGAAGCTGAGAAAAAGAGAGATAAACAGCTACTGGATCACGAGGGCAGAATTCGAGAGCTAAGCGATACCATAAGACGAAACAACATTAGAATAATTGGGATCCCAGAAGAAGAAGAAAGAGAGAGAGGGGCAGAAGGTAAATTGGAGCAAATTACAGCAGAGAACTTCCCTAATCTGGGGAAGGAAACAGGCAGCAAAATCCAGGACGCACAGAGAACCCCTCTCAAAATCAATAAAAATAGGTCAAAACCCCAACATCTAATAGTAAAACTTACGAGTCTCAGAGACAAAGAGAAAATCCTGAAAGCAGCTCAGGAGAAGAGATCTGTAACCTACAATGGTAGAAATATTAGACTGGCAAGAGACCTATCCACAGACACCTGGCAGGCCAGAAAGGACTGGCATGACATATTCAGAGCACTAAATGAGAAAAATATGCAGCCAAGAATACTATATCCAGCTAGGCTGTCATTGAAAATAGAAGGAGATAGAAAGCTTCCAGGACAAACAAAAACTAAAGGAATTTGCAAACACGAAACCAGCCCTACAAGAAATATCGAAAGGGGTCCTCTAAGCAAAGAGAGAACCTAAAAGCAACATCAACCAGAAAGGAACACAGACAATATACAGTAACAGTCACCTTACAGGC
>NW_022590414.1:0-14481 GCF_004348235.1 Phoca vitulina | reverse complement strand
TCCACTTTTTTCAAAGAAATGGAACAAATAATCCTAAAATTTGTATGAAACCAGAAAAGACCCCGAATAGCCAGAGGAATGTTGAAAAAGAAAAACAAAGCTGGTGGCATCACAATTCCGGACTTCCAGCTCCATTACAAAGCTGTAATCATCAAGACAGTATGGTACTGGCACAAAAACAGACACATAGATCAATGGAACAGAATAGAGAGCCCACAAATGGACCCTCAACTCTATGGTCAACTCATCTTCGACAAAGCAGGAAAGAATGTCCAATGGAAAAAAGACAGTCTCTTCAACAAATGGTGTTGGGAAAATTGGACAGCCACATGCAGAAGCATGAAACTGGGCCATTTACTTACACCATACACAAAAATAGACTCAAATGGATGAAAGACATCAATGTGAGACAGGAGTCCATCAAAATCCTAGAGGAGAACACAGGCAGCAACCTCTGTTACCTCAGCTGCAGCAGCTTCTTCCTAGAAACATCACCAAAGGCAAGGGAAACAAGGGCAAAAATGAGCTATTGGGACTTCATCAAGATAAAAAGCTTTTGGACAGCAAAGGAAACACTCAACAAAACCAAAAGACAACCAACAGAATGGGAGAAGATATTTGCAAATGACATATCAGATAAAGGGCTAGTATCCAAAATCTATAAAGAACTTATCAAATTCAACACTCAAAGAACAAAGAATCCAATCAAGAAATGGGCAGAAGACATGAACAGACATTTTTCCAAAGAAGACATCCAAATGGCCAACAGACACATGAAAAAGTGCTCAACATCGTTCAGCATCAGGGAAATCCAAATCAAAACCTCAGTGAGATACCACCTCACACCAGTCAGAATGGCTAAAATTAACAAGTCAGGAAAAGGCAGATGTTGGCGAGGGTGTGGAGAAAGAGGAACTGTCCTACACTGTTGGTGGGAATGGAAGCTGGTGCAGCCACTCTGGAAAACAGTATGGAGGTTCCTCAAAAAGTTGAAAATAGAGCTACCATATGATCCAGCAATTGCACTACTGGGTATTTACCCCAAAGATACAAGTGTAGTGATCTGAAGGGGTATGTGCACCCCAATGTTTATAGCAGCAATGTCCACAATAGCCAAACTGTGGAAAGAGCCAAGATGTCCATCAACAGATGAATGGATAAAGAAGATGTGGTATATATATACAATGGAATATTATGCAGCCATAGAAAAACGAAATCTTGCCATTTGCAATGACATGGATGGAACTAGAGGGTATTATGCTGAGTAAAATAAGTCAATCAGAGAAAGACATGTATCATATGATCTCACTGATATGAGGAATTCTTAATCTCAGGAAACAAACTGAGGGTTGCTGGAGTGGTGGGGGGTGGGAGGGATGGGGTGGCTGGGTGAGAGACATTGGGGAGGGTATGTGCTATGGTGAGCACTGTGAATTGTGTAAGACTATTGAATCACAGACCTGTACCTCTGAAACAAATAATACATTATATGTTAAAAAAAAAAAGAAGAAGAAGAAGAATAGCAGGAAGGGAAGAATGAAGGGGGGGGAATGAGAGGGGGAGATGAACCATGAGAGACTATGGACTCTGAGAAAGAAACTGAGGGTTCTAGAGAGGAGGGGGTCAGGGGATGGGTTAGCCTGGTGATGGGTATTAAAGAGGGCACGTATTGAATGGAGCACTGGGTGTTATACGCAAATAATGAATCATGGAACACTACATCAAAAACTAATGATGTGATTTTTGGGGGGAGGAAAAGATGGCGGAGGAGTAGAGGACCCTATTTCAACTGGTCCCCAGAATTGAGCTGGATATCTACCAGACCACTCTGAGCACCCACGAAACCAGCCTGAGATGTAAGATCTGGATCTCTACAAACAGAATATCGCAGGCTGTTGGTTTTGAGGTATGAAGTGGGGAGCCGTGATTCCGTGGGCAGATATCAGAGGATATACGGCAGTGGGAGGGTGTCTGGCCGTGGGGATCCTACACCGCTGGTGAGCGACAGCCTCGCGCGCTGGGGATGGGGCACAGACTTGCAGACTGGTAGCGGTGGGGAAAGGACTTTAGGGCAACCCCGGGGTGGAAACCCGGAGTGGCGGAGTTGCGCAGGCGAACTGGGAGTGGCTGGCGGTTTTAGAAGCACAAAGGGCAGGGACGGACCACGACCTGGAGGCAGGACTGGGAGCGCTGCAGAGGGGCGCACAACCCAGGACGCTGCAGTTTATAGCAGCATGGACAGAAACGGAGACGGTGTGGCCTGTAGGGCTCACTGAAGAACAGACTGTGGTCTCTCTGCTCTGAGGCAGAGGGTTGGAAACGGTCTCTTCTGCTCTGACTCGTGGAAGAGAGGTGGAAAGCTGTAAGGGAAAGCCACCAGAGAACAAAAGCCCCAAAAACTGATTCCCGCTGAGCCCATCCCCCACCACAGGGGGGCAGGGCAACTCCGCCCAAACAGGGTTGCCTGAGTAACAGTGGAGCAGGCCCCTCCCCCAGAAGACAGGCTGGGAAAACAAGAGGCCAGCAACCCTAAGGTCCCAAGAAAACGTGCATCTTGCTTGGGTTCTGGTCAATAATTTGGACTCTATACATTCCCTCAAACACCCATCAACAGAATGACTAGAAGGAGGAACCCCCAAAATAAAAAAGACTCAGAGATTATGACTTATGCTGCAGATTTACAAATGGATGCAGATATAACCAAGATGTCGGAGATGGAATTCAGGCTAGCAATTGTGAAGACAATGGCTAGAATGGAGAAATCAATTAATGGCAACATAGAGTCTCTAAGGGCAGAAATGAAAGCTGAATTGGCAGAACTTAAAAATGCTATCAATGAGTACCAATCCAATCTAGATAATCTAACAGCTACGGTGAGTGAGACAGAAGAACGAATAAGCCACCTGGAAGACAATATAATAGATAAAAAAGGAAAAGAGGCCAGGGAAAAACAACTCAGAATCCATGAAAATAGAATCAGAGAAATAAGTGACACCATGAAGCATTCCAATGTCACAATAATTGGAATCCCGGAGGGAGTGGAGAGAGAAAGAGGACTAGAAGACGTATTTGAGCAAATTGTAGCTGAGAATTTCCTAATCTAGGGAATGAAACAAATATTCGCGTCCTAGAGGCAGAGAGGACCCTCCCAAGATCAAGGAATACAGGCCAACACCCCGGCATGTAACAGTAAAACTTGCAAATCTTAGAACCAAGGAAACCATCTGAAGGGCAGTTAAGGGGAAGAGATTCCTTACATACAGAGGGAGGAACATCAGAATAACGTCAGACCTATCCACAGAGACCTGGCAAGCCAGAAAGGCCTGGCAAGACATATTCAGGGTACTAAATGAGAAGAACATGCAGCCAAGAATACTTTATCTGGCAAGGCTTCATTTAGAATGGAGGGAGAGATGCAGAGCTTCCACGACCGGCAGAAGCTGAAAGAATATGTGACCACTAAGCCGGCCCTGCAAGAAATATTAAGGGGGGTTCTATAAAAAGAGAAAGACCCCAAAAGTGATATAGAAGAGAAATTTACAGGGACAATCTACAAAAACAAGGTCTTCACAGGCAACATGATGACAATTAATTCATATCTTTCAATAATCACTCTCAACGTGAATGGCCTCAATGCTCCCATAAAATGGCACAGGGTTGCAGATTGGATAAAAAGACAGGACCAATCTATACGCTGCCTACAAGAGACTCATTTTGAACCTAAAGATACATCCAGACTGAAAGTGAAGGGATGGAGATCCATCTTCCATGCCAGCGGCCCTCAAAAGAAAGCTGGGGTAGCAATTCTTATATCAGACAATTTAGATTTTAAACTAAAGTGTGTAATTAGACACAGAAGGACACTATATCATTCTTAAAGGATCTATCCAACAAGAAGATCTAATAATTGTAAATATCTATGCCCGCAACATGGGAGCAGCCATCTACATAAGCCAACTGTTAACCAAAATAAAGAGTCATATTGTTAACAATACGTTAATTGTAGGAGACCTCAGTACTCCACTCTCAGCAATGGACAGATCATCTAAGCAGAAAATCAACAAGGAAACAAGAGCTTTGAATGATACACTGGATCAGATGGACCTCATAGATATTTACAGAACATTCCACCCTAAAACAATAGAATACTCATTCTTCTCGAGTGCACATGGAACTTTCTCCAGAATAGACCACACACTGGGTCACAAATCAGGTCTCAACCGATACCAAAAGATTGAGATTATTCCCTGCATATTCTCAGACCACAATGCTCTAAAACTGGAACTCAATCACAAGAAAAAATGTGGCAGAAATTCAAACACTTGGAAGCTAAAGACCACTCCGCTCAAGAATGTTTGGGTCAACCAAGAAATCAAAGAAGAACTTAAACAATTCATAGAAATCAATGAGAACGAAAACACATCAGTCCAAAACCTATGGGATACTACAAAGGCGGTCCTAAGGGGGAAATACATAGCCATCCAAGCCTCACTCAAAAAAATAGAAAAACCCCGAATTCACCAACTAACTCTCCACCTTAAAGAACTAGAGAAAAAGCAACAAACAATGCCTAAGCCACGCATTAGAAGAGAAATAATTAAAATTAGAGCAGAAATAAATGAATTAGAAACCAGAAACACAGTAGATCAGGTCAACGAAACTAGAAGCTGGTTCTTTGAAAGAATTAATAAGATCGATAAACCACTGGCCAAACTTATCCAAAAGAAAAGAGAAAGGACCCAAATTAATAAAATTATGAATGAAAGGGGAGAGATCACGACTAACACCAAGGAAATAGAAACAATTATTAGAACTTACTATCAACAACTATATGCCAATAAACTGAGCAATCTGGACGAAATGGAGGCCTTCCTGGAAATCTATAAGCTGCCAAGACTGAAAGGGGAAGAATTTGACAACTTGAATAGGCCAATAACCTGGATTGAGATTGAAGCAGTGATCAAAAACCTCCCAAAAAACAGGAGTCCAGGGCCTGATGGATTCCCTGGGGAGTTCTACCAAACACTCAAAGAAGAAATAATACCTATTCTCCTGAAGCTGTTTTAAAAAATAGAAACAGGAGGAAAACTTCCAAACTCATTCTATGAGGCCAGCATTACCTTAATCCCCAAAGCAGGCAAAGGCTCCATCAAAAAGGAGAATTTCAGACCAATATCCCTGATGAATATGGATTCCAAAATCCTCAACAAAATCCTAGCTAATAGGATCCAACAATACATTAAAAGGATCATCCACCACGACCAAGTGGGATTTATCCCCGGGATGCAAGGGTGGTTCAACATTCACAAATCAATCAATGT
This sequence comes from Phoca vitulina, assembly GCF_004348235.1. Classification (NCBI taxonomy): domain Eukaryota; kingdom Metazoa; phylum Chordata; class Mammalia; order Carnivora; family Phocidae; genus Phoca; species Phoca vitulina. The sequence continues at coordinate 9,160 of NW_022590414.1, read as the reverse complement.
GATAGAACACATTAATGAGAGGAGGGAGAAGAACCATATGGCCCTCTCAATTGATGCAGAAAAAGCATTTGACAAAATACAACATCCTTTCCTGATTAAAACTCTTCAGAGTATAGGGATAGAGGGAACATTCCTCAAGTTCATAAAATCCATCTATGAAAAACCCACAGCGAATATCATCCTCAATGGGGAAAAGCTGAGAGCCTTTCCCTCAAGATCAGGAACACATCCAGGATGCCCACTCTCGCCACTATTGTTCAACATAGTACTAGAAGTCCTAGCAACAGCAATCAGACAACAAAAAGAAATAAAAGGTGTTCAAATTGGCAAAGAAGAAGTCAGACTCTCTCTTTTCCCAGACGACATGATACTTTATGTGGAAAACCACAAAGACTCCACCCCCAAATTACTAGAACTCATACAGCAATTCAGTACCGTGGCAGGATACAAAATCAATGCACAGAAATCAGTTGCTTTCTTATACACTAACAACGCAACTGTAGAAAGAGAAATTAGAGAAACGATTCCATTTACAATAGCACCAGAAACCGTAAGATACCTCGGAATAAACCTAACCAAAGAGGTAAAGGATCTATACTCTAGGAACTACAGAACACTCATGAAAGAAATTGAAGAAGACACAAAAAGATGGAAAAACATTCCATGCTCATGGATCGGAAGAAGAAACATTGTTAAAATGTCTATGCTACCGGGGCGCCTGGGTGGCTCAGTCATTAGGCGTCTGCCTTTGGCTCGGGTCATGATCCCAGGATCCTGGGATCGAGCCCTGCATTGGGCTCCCTGCTCCGCGGGAAGCCTGCTTCTCCCTCTCCCACTCCCCCTGCTTGTGTTCCTGCTCTCACTCTGTCTCTGTCAAATAAATAAATAAAATCTTTTTAAAAAAAAAATGTCTATGCTACCCAGAGCAATCTATACCTTCAATGCCATCCCGATCAAAATTCCAATGACATTTTTCAAAGTGCTGGAACAAACAATCCTAAAATTTGTATGGAACCAGAAAAGACCCCGAATCGCCAAGGAAATGTTGAAAAAGAAAAACAAAGCTGGGGGCATCACATTGCCCGATTTCAAGCTATATTACAAAGCTGTGATCACCAAGACAGCATGGTACTGGCACAAAAACAGACATATAGACCAATGGAACAGAATAGAGAACCCATTATGGACCCTCAACTCTATGGTCAAATAATCTTTGACAAAGCAGGAAAAAACATGCAATGGAAAAAAGACAGTCTCTTCAATAAATGGTGCTGGGAAAACTGGACAGCCACATGCAGAAGAATGAAACTCGACCATTCTCTAACACCATTCACAAAGATAAACTCAAAGTGGATGAGAGACCTCAATGTGAGACAGGAATCCTTCAAAATCCTAGAGGAGAACATAGGCAGTAACCTCTTTGACATCGGCCACAGCAACTTTTTTCATGATACGTCTCCAAAGGCTAGTGAAACAAAAGCAATAATGAACTTTTGGGACTTCATCAAGATAAAAAGCTTCTGCACAGCAAAGGAAACAGTCAACAAAACAAAGAGGCAACCCACAGAATGGGAGAAGATATTTGCAAATGACACTACAGATAAAGGGCTGGTATCCAAGATCTATAAAGAACTTCTCAAACTCAACACCAAAAAACAAATAATCAAGTCAAAGAGTGGGCAGAAGAGATGAACAGACACTTCTCTGAAGAAGACATACAAATGGCTAACAGACACATGAAAAAATGTTCATCATCATTAGCCATCAGGGAAATCCAAATCAAAACCACATTGAGATACCACCTTACACCAGTTAGAATGGCAAAAATGGACAGGGAGAGAAACAACAAATGTTGGAGAGGTTGTGGAGAAAGGGGAACCCTCTTACACTGTTGGTGGGAATGCAAGTTGGTACAGCCACTTTGGAAAACAGTGTGGAGGTGCCTCAAAAATTTAAAAATCGAGCTACCCTATGACCCAGCAATTGCACTCCTGGGTATTTACCCCAAAGACACAGATGTAGTGAAAAGAAGGGCCATATGCACCCCAATGTTCATAGCAGCAATGTCTGCAATAGCTAAACTGTGGAAAGAGCCGAGATGCCCTTCAACAGATGAATGGATAAAGAAGATGTGGTCCATATATACAATGGAATATTACTCAGCCATCAGAAAGGATGAATACCCAACTTTTACATCAACATGGATGGGACTGGAGGAGATTATGCTAAGTGAAATAAGTCAAGCAGAGAAAGTCAGTTATCATATGGTTTCACTTATTTGTGGAACATAAGGAATAGCATGGAGGACATTAGGAGAAGGAAGGGAAAAATGAGGCGGGGGGAATTAGAGGGAGAGATGAACCATGAAAGACTATGGACTCTGAGAAACAAACAGGGTTTTAGAGGGGAGAGGGGAGGGGGAATTGGTTAGCCCGGTGATGGGTATTAAGGAGGGCACGTACTGCATGGAGTACTGGGTGTTATACGAAAACAATGGATCGTGGATCACCACATCAAAAACTAATGATGTATGTTAAGAAAGAAAAAAAAAAAGAAGAATGTAGCAGGAGGGGAAGAATGAAGGGGGGGGAATCGGAGGGGTAGACGAACCATGAGAGACGATGGACTCTGAAAAACAAACTGAGGGTTCTAGAGGGGAGGGGGGTGGGAGGATGGGTTAGCCTGGTGATGGGTATTGAGGAGGGCACGTTCTGCATGGAGCACTGGGTGTTATGCACAAACAATGAATCATGGAACACTATATCTAAAACTAATGATGTAATGTATGGGGATTAACATAACAATAAAAAAATAAAAAAAAACAAAAAAAACAAAAAAAACCTAATGATGTACTGTATGGTGATTAACATAACATAATAAAATTAAATTTAAAAAATCCTATGAGATGACACAGGTGTTTAAATGTGAAAAATAAAAAAGTAAAATAAAATAAATAAAATAAAATAAAAAAAATAAAAGGTGAGCAATGTGGGGGCTGAGAAATTGGGTGAACTCTTTTCTTCCTACTTTCTCTCTTTTCTAGATTCTCACCAATAAGAAAAATCTTCCTTTGGGGGAGAAATTCGACAACCTTCTATTCTTTTATGAAAATAAATTTTTTGTCACATTGTCAGTCTTCAAAACTCTGTTTCTCTCAAATACTGTTCCCATTTGTCTTCAAACACTGCTGACATTAAAGACACCTGTTGGCCATGACCAGCCTGTGGTGCTGAAAGGTTATGCGTCTCTGAAATTGACACAGGTTTAAGTAAATAGTAGGAGAAAAATCTTGAGCAGCACAGAAAGAGTAGCCAAGGCTTCCCCCCGCCAAACCCTCATGTGAGAGTGCAGGTTTCTGAGCAAGACCCTTCTGATCCCCAGGAAGAGAGAAATCAGGTGGCTTTTGAGGGACCAGCACTTCTTGTCCCCCCAGGTCATCCCACTGCTGCCATGAATGAAACTGCTCTGATGGCCCCAGACCTCACCCAGGGGTGGGGGGTCAGAGCAGGTGTGGACTCAGGCAGACCTAACAGCTGAGGCAGGATTCGAACCCCCACCCCCTTCTCTCTCCTCTGCGCACCTCTCATTGAGTGGACCTGGCATTTCAAACTCAGTCACTACATGCAGAGCACCCATTACATGTCAGGCAGTAGGCCTGTCTTCAAGCATTAACCTCATTTTTTTAACCCCTGCAAAGAACACAATTCTGTGAGGCACACATTCTCAGTCAACGGATGATGACAGGCTCCTTGGACATTCCTCACATTGGACTTTTTCAAATAGATGAACAAATCTGATAATGTGACTGAACTGGCTTTATTAGAAGAAATTAAGATCACTTATGTTGGTCTACTTTTGACTCTCCTCAAAGATATAGAGGTGTGTGTGTGTGTGTGTGTGTGTGTGTGTGTGTATCCACACAGGTGCATAGCAAATGAACTTCACAGAGAATTTCTTTTGCTCCTCAAGTAAAAATGCAGCCTCACATACAGTTGCCAGATATAATGGAAAAAAGTTTCAAAGTGCAATGCATTATTAGGACATAAACTACAAAATTATTTGTTGTTTATCTGAAGTTCATGGAAATATAAATCAAATCCACAATGAGATATCACTCACACCTGTTAGAATGGCTATTTCCAAAAAGAGTACAAATAACAAGTGTCATCACAGAAGCTGGGAGGAGAGGAAGCACAAGGACTCAGGGGGGACGATCCTTTGCTCATGGAACCCATGTCCTGGGGACAGGAGGCTGCCCCAGGAGCAGCTCTGAGAGCAGACGCTCCCAGGTAAGCGCAGTGTCTTGCAGTCCCGGAAAACCATTGCTGGGACAGAATCTCATGGTTTCAAAGTTAAGAAAGTATAAAACTGTCATCACACTAGAGCACAAAGAGATTTCATAAAACAAACAAGTAACAGGAAAAATCTCTTCCACCAGAATGGTAGAGAAACCATAAAGCTCCAGCATGAAAGGAGGGCACTGGTGACACCAGATTCATGGTGCACAGGGGACCCAGGAGACTGTGAAGGGAAAGAGGAAGAGAGAAATCTTAAATTTCATCCTCTGGTCCTGTATTGTTACTGGTGATTATAATTTGTGTATATTTATATTTTAAAATTAATATTGATAGTGTTAGGCAGCAAGATGTCAGTGTAGGGAAAATGCAAATATACAATTTTTAATGATTAGTAAAAACTCTGTGATTTGTTATTTGAATTCATGTCTCTAACTATGACTCTTTTTGTAAATATCCACTGAAAAAAAGGGAAACAATAATAACCCGGTAGTGAGCACTCCTAGTGTCTCTATTGTGTTATCAAATACCCTTTCTTACTCCAAGTACCAGGGCTCAGTTGAGAAATGGATGAAAACAGAAATAACCCAATCATAAAAGAATCAACCATTTATCTGCCCGTTTTCATGCAGACTCTGTTTCAGGCTACACAGAGCTTATGAATGACAGCTCTTCTCTATGGACTTATTACTACCAGTAAGTGCAGGAAGAATCAGAGAGAATTCGAGAATTAGGAAATTGCCCCCATGCAACCTCTAATGAGACACTGGATCAGACACATGTCACCAGGGAGTCCCCAGCTCCCTCAGTGGTACTGGTGCTGCTCCCTCGGCCCTTCTGTGTCCCTCACCCACTGCTCCCCCCTCCTGACCTCCCTGTGTCCCCATGGCTGTGTCCATGTTCTTGGTCTCCTGTCCTGTTGCTGTCTGTCCCTCTGCATCTTTCTCCGTCTCCCGTTCTAGCTGGGTCTCCTCCTGCTTTATTTCTCTTTATCTCTCCTCCGTCTCCATCCTGATCTCTTTCTCTGTGTCTTCTGTCTCCTGACGTCTGTCTGCCCATCTCTACTCCCTAGTTCTTTCATCTGTTGACATCTCTCTTATCTATTTCACATTCTATCTCTATCTCTCTACCTCTCTTTCCGTGGTCACAGTAGCTACTTTAAATTCTATGTCATTCCATCTGTGTCATCTCTTTGTCTTCTGATGACCACAGTCTGCTGCTCTCAGTGCCCTCTTTGTATGAGCCTCTTCCGTCCATCGTCCCTTTCTTCTCCCTGGTCCTCTTGTCGGGTCTCCTGGGGCCTGTGGGATGCAGGTCTGTGCTCACTATGTTGATAGGATGGGAACAAGCTCACAGATATACATTTACTCCCTCGCCTTCTCCTGATGATCGCACCTGCTGCACACCAAGAGATCAGAACGATGATGGCATGATGGCGGTGATAGAACTGTCACCAGCATTGCTGCCCTGGGGACACGGTTATCACATACACACTAGTGCTTATGTTTCTATCTCACCTGGCTGTGAGATGAGGTGCTACCTAGGAACCATGTGGGAAATAGTCTATTTATCATGAATTATTAGAATGTCCTATGATTTCATGACCTGAATGGGTCTCTCTCTCTCTGTTGTTTTGTGACCACAGTGAGCCAGGTCAGTAGTGTTCTTAATGAGCGTTGTGGGGACACATACCTCTGTATGGTGAGCACTCAGACAAAGGCCTGGAAGATGCTAGATGTTTAATATATATGTATGAGATAATGTTTCATGTGTTTGTTTTAGAAGATTCTTATAAATGTGTCAATAAAATTGAATTACATATTGTGTCTTTCTTGCATAGAGGATTAGAAGAAACTGTTGGTGAACAGAATTTTCATGCAGTCAGTCTGGGCTGAAACCTGGATGGGAACATGACATTATGCAAATCATGAGTCAACACACTGGACTAAAATAGGGGTTGACAGTGGAGGAGAGAGGAAGCCAGACGAGGGCCCAGTTTCTGCTCCTGGGCCCGGTGCTTCTTGGTGCCACCCCGCAGCTTCCCAGAAAGCAGCCCCATCTCCTGCTAGTGCTGTAGCAAGGCTGGGTCAGGACAGTTTCCAGAAGAGTCAAGGGGAGCCCAGAACCCTCAGCCAAAGCTTCACATCTGCCTGCTTTTCCCACAGGCTCTGAGGCTGCCAAGCGCTCACAGTTGGCAGGGAACGGTGGGTTCAGACTGACTCCATGTGCCTGCCAGCCTTCCAGACCTGCTGGCCTCAGGAATGGTCCAGTCATGGGCCCATCCTGATGCCCAGCTTTCTGCGCAGCCAACGATGTCATCTGATCAACGGTGCACTGAGGGGAGATGTTCTTCTCAGTACGGAGCTTCAAAACGGGACACCTGGGAGAGTCTGAATGATACCTCCTAACTCTGGGAGGATTTATTGCATTGACAGGACAGAATGACCGCTCTAGTCCAAGCCCTGCCACTTGGAGGATGTGTGTCCTTGGGAAAGTCCCCGTAAATGGGAATAATAATGCTCACTCTGTAGACACAGTCCACCATGGGCCTGGGATTGGGCCAAATTGGTTGCTTTGTAAATAAATACTATCAGTAAGTCTTATGTACAGTATATTCTTTATAGCAATTTATTCCTCAAATAACACATCAACATAGAGATAACAACCACATTTGGCAGAGCAGCTAATTGAAATCTTAAAATGTTTCACCTATGCAGAATCACATAAGTAATGGAGCCTTGATTCAAACCCAAGTCTAAAATTAAAGTCCAAAACCTGTCACACCATCCATTCCATATATTTAGAATTTAATATATATTATATATAATTTCCTTTAAGCTCTAAAGTGTAAGAGATCATGAGGGAAATTTCAGAGAGGTTTCAGAACTCAAGAATACCTCTTACATGTCAGGGAGCAAAGAGCATAAGCTGTTCTTGAAGAGCAGTCATTCAGGTAACAGTACTGGACCTCAGAACGTAGTAGAAATTTTTCTGACACTGGTGAATTAATAGTTGCTTGACTTTTGTGAGAGACTAATTTTTTTAAGGTCATAACAAAAATCATCAATCCAGTAAATAATATCAAATACACTTTGAGCATCCAACATTGTACATATTGATTCTTTCCCTGCACGCATAAAGCAGGGGTTATTCATCCCATTCTGCAGATGACACAGAGGCTTAGGGAGGTTGAGTCACTTACTTGAGATTGTCCAGCTAAGACAGAGCATATGGAATGAACTTCAAGTTGGCCAGGCTCTCAAAGCCTGTGCCGTACGTAACCTGCTTGGATGTTTGTGAGTCAGGAATTAATTTCTGTCCTCATTGAGTTGTTGCTTTGAATACAAAAACATGATCTGGTTAGACTTGCCATTTGTTTTGAATTCTGGGCTTCCTGCGTGAAAAGTACAGTATTTTGATTGCATTGTTACACTGACTTCTACCACCCTCTGTTGGCCATTTAAGGTATATCATACACCTTATAGTCTTTATTGCTCCCCAGCTAAGTGAAGTCTATTACAGCAAAAGATCAGCTTAGTGAGTGGAAGGGCCCGGAAATACAATGCAGGAAACCTGTTTTACCAATTGTATAATCAGTGTGCTTGGTCATTTTAGTAAGTAGCTTCTTCTTGCAGGTTTCCCTTTTCCCCAGCCTCAAATGAAAGGATTTTGTTATGTTTGGTGTCTTATGTACCTGGTAAAACTAGAGTATTGCTTGTAAATAATGCATCTTTATATTTATACAAATGACATACTGTTCCTGTCAGTCCATCTCTGTCCATCTGTCTGTACACCTACTTCACTGCTCCTTTCTGCTCTCAGCCACTGTGTTAATTCATCCACTGACAGTGACAGACACTCGTACTGCTGCCCAGGCTGGCTTCACCAGCAAGCCTGTCACCGACAGCTCAGGAGCTCTGCACGCTGGGAGTAAGCATTTCCCTGGGAATCTGATCCCATAGTTGCTGGTCCCGGGAAATACACATCCACATTTTCCATAACCGCCGTCCAACCTGTTATCTGACAGTGAAGTTTTTACCAGCCTGAGGGCTCCCACACAGCATCACGTTGTCTGAGGAGGTTCTGGGCTCCTGTCTGATGATGAGGAAGCTGAGGGTCTCTGTTTACACCGGGTGTCCATGAAGTGTCTCCCTCAGAGACGAGCTTCTCCGTGTGCTTTAGGTGCAGCAAAGGGGAGGCTGGCTCGCAGAGGCTACAGCGCACAGCAGAGCCAGGCCTCCTGTGCTGTTGCCGGGCCCCCCATGTCCTGCCTGTGAGCCCTGGAGTCAGTGCTCCTACCGCTGTTTCTCAGCTCCTCATCTGCAGACAGGAAAATCAGCAGCTACCTCAAAGGTTCATGAAGATTTAATAATGTACAACATGCAGAACAGTAAGGACCGTGTTGGGCAAATGAAATTTGTTAGTTATGATTATATTTAATATTAATAATAACTTATTAATCTTATAAATACAAATATGCATAATACAAATATTATTATAACACATTATTATAAATATATTATAAAAGCAAATAAAGACAAAATGATATATACATTAAATTATTAAAATTAAGATTATAGTAATTGTCATTAATTACTTGTTGACTTGAATGTATTTATGTCTCTTAGGTGTTTATCTCTTGTGAGTTTTACCTATCACAAATATCCTGAGCTAATCTATCTTCTGTCTAAAGTTGGTGTAAAGCACTTTGATTAAACAGAGTTCCTCAATTTTGTAGTCAATCTCTTGTTGACCACATATTTTGCATACTTTGGAGTCCTGTTTAAGAAAACCTGTCTCTCTCCAGCACCATGAAAGCGTTCTCTCATTTCTTGTGATATTCAGTTTGAGATTTGAGTCCAGGC
>NW_022590413.1:0-14501 GCF_004348235.1 Phoca vitulina | reverse complement strand
TTGTCATGAAAATAAAAAATGTCCCAGGCATTGCCAAATGTCACCTGCGTGTATGGGGCCCAGATCCTTCTCTAGGGTCTTCCTCTAGTCAGGTCTACTTTAAAATCTATCACCCATTGTGTGATCAACTGACTCAGAAATATTCTGAACAGCAACATGAAACAAAATATTCATGTTTGAGAAATCAGCTATTGTAAGACTCCTGCTTTTTTATCATCCTGCCATCTTCTTGGATCATAAAAGGGTTTGTGTTCTCTTTGAAACCAATCCTCCATTTTCCCACACTCAGTGCAGAATCTAAGGCTCAAAGACTTACCTGGAATCATCTGTGGTAACATATGTAGAAGCCACAGAGTGAAAATCTTTTGGTGTTTCAGATAGTGAGGATGGCTGTTTTGTACTATAGGAGCCACCTGGGGGATTTTTTGCACCAGTCACTGATGGGCTTTAAATTAGCCTGGGACAAGGGTGAAAAGCAGGCAAAATATGGTTCAAAACCCAGAAGAATTTATCTCATAGCTGATCTGCATCTAATAAAAACTCTCAAATCCTGGTGTCCTTGGGGACTGGGAGCCAAACTGACCATCCTTTCAGAAACTTCTAAGACAAGACAGTGCCCTAGGACAACACAAATAGTCAATTACACTTTTATACAAAATAATGAGCCAATGAAGGGAAATGAAAACATCTCAAGGTATTCAGACTAATCAGTATAGACATGCTGACAGAGAGCTAAATGGAATATTTCTATGTGATATAGAAATTAAACCCTCTTACACTGTTGGTGGGGATGCAAGTTGGTACAGCCACTCTGGAAAACAGTATGGAGGTTCCTCAAAAAAGTTGAAAATAGAGCTACCCTATGACCCAGCAATTGCACTACTGGATATTTACCCCAAAGATACAGATGTAGTGAAACGAAGGGGCACCTGCACCCCAATGTTCATAGCAGCAATGTCCACAATAGACAAACTGTGGAAGGAGCTGAGATGTCCTTCAACAGATGAATGGATAAAGAAGATGTGGTTTATATGTACAATGGAATATTACTCAGCCATCAGAAAGGAGGTATACCTACCATTTGCACTGACATGGATGGAAGTACAGGGTATTATGCTAAGCAAAATAAGTCAATCAAAGAAAGACAATTATCATATGGTTTCACTAATATGTGGGATATAAGAAATAGTTCAGAGGATCATAAGGGAATGGAGGGAAAAGTGAATGGTTAAGAATTCAGAGGGAGCCAAACCATGAGAGACTCTTAACTCTGGGAAAAAAACTGAGCGTTGCTTAAGGGGAGGTGGGTGGGGGAATGGGGTAAATGGGTGATGGGCATTAAGGAGGGCACGTGATGTGATAAGCACTGGGTGTTATAGGCAACTGATGAATTATTGAACACTACATCTGAAACTAATGATGTACTATATGTTGGAAAATTGCATTTAAATAAAAAAAGAAATTGTCCCATTCATTTAAGACTCTCATGAAATGATATTATGCATTTTCAGATTTTAGTGCCAGTCACTTTATATATATCAACTTCCCAGCTATGAACTATTATGGCAAGTGTTTACTTAGTTGACAAAAAAGGGGGGTTGTGATTTTAAGCTTTGATAGCAGGAGGAAATGAAAAGATTCTGAATCTGTGTGGTGCAAGGAGAAGTCTAACAAGAATGCATTACATGCATCTGCCTAAGAGACATGATGGTCTTACTTAGAGTTAGATGGTTTTTGTCCTGTGTCATTGCATCTGGCATTATTTAGCAGACATATTCTTCATGCACTGAAAGATTCTCTGACTCCCATCTTGCTTTTAAACTGCCACAAAATTATCTTCATCCTAGAATATGGCTGCTTTGTGTACTGGGTTACTTCACAGTGGCTTAGGGGAGTTAGTTGTGTGTATTTCTTTCCAGCTCTGCACTCAGTGATGTCACATGGTAGACTGAAATCAACCACAGCATAAATATGTAAATCAAAAAACAAAGTATATCAGAATGCCAGCCACCCAACAGAGTAGCACCTAATGAACTCAAAATAAAGTAAGATATTTTCAAAGAAAACAAAAGAAATAGTTTTCAGATAGAGTATGAAGTAGGCTGAGGTGAGGTCAGCAGGTTCTGAAATTGATGCACTACTCTCTGTATAGAGAATTATAATATTATAAACATATTGAATGACCCACAAGATACCTTTGGGAAATGCAAAAAAATTTTTGAACCTCATAGAATCATAATGCTACTGAATGTTGGAGACAAAATTACTCTTAGATACTGTTTAGTTAAAACCCGTGAGAACTAAAGGGGAATAGGATTTTTTAGAAACAATGTGACTCCTTATTTGGTGACAGATACAATTCCTTAGGACTCCTACATTAATAAAAATAATTACTTCAGAGTAATGTAATAGGAGCTACAGAGTGCAAATTTTCAGAAGTGGCTCTTCATTCTACATGTGTTCTAGAGAAAACAAGAAACAAAAGTTTAATTTTTATTTATTTTTTTAAAGATTTTATTTATTTATTTGAGAGAGAGAGCGAATGAGAGAGAGTATGAGAGATGAGAGGGTCAGAGGGTCAGTTTAATTTTTAATACAACAGTGTTAGAAATGAAGTTGAATAGCTTTTACTGCAATGGTTAATAAAATTTATCAAGCGAGAAGTTACAAGTTTAAATGAATTATGGCAAATAGAAATAGCAGGACCTGGCCATGCCTATATTATTTGTGGAATTGTCTGATTTAAAATGGGAGTCCTTACCATGCAGAGAGGAGAAGATCATGTGGCCAGAGTCCTGACTGCCAGGTGCAAGAGTAGACTCAGATACATATGTGCAATGACATTCATTCACAAAAGAATAAAAAGAAGTTCTGATATGCTACAATATAGCTGAACTTGAAAACTTTATGCTATGTGGAAGAACCCAGACATAAAATGCCATGTATTATATGATATATTTTCTTGAAATGTCCAGACTAGTCAAATCCATAGAGTCAGAAGGTAGATGTGTGGTTTTCATAAACTGGGGACAGGATGAGTGGCTAGTGCCTGGTGATGGAATGGGGTATCTTTATGGGATCACAAAAATGTTATGGAATTAGAGAAGAGAGAGTAACACAATTTTTTGAATATACTAAAAACCAGCGTCTTGTACACATTAAAGGGTGAATTTTACAGTAGTCCATGGACACTTTTCTACCAAGAAGAAGAAGGGTGGAGAGGAGCCAATGTTGCAAGTTATTCTGCCTAAATTGAACATTTAGATAAGGGCCTGCAAAAAGCCAAAAGGGTCAATACATTATTGCTCCTTCATCTGAAAGCAAACACTAAGAGTGAAAGTCAACTCCAGCACCTGATGTGTCAAAACTCAATATTATGAAGACCCCTTTCTGCTTCTGAAATCACTCTTGAGGAATAAAGCCCTTGAAAATATTAATTCAATATATTTTTATCAGATTTTAAACACAGAATAAAAAATGAACACAAATCAGAAAATGATCAAATGAAACAATAAAGTAATTCAACAAAAGGATATCCAAGTGGAAAAAAGCTGCAGTTATTGCACTCTTTATTAATGTTAATTATAAAGAGAATCATATTTCACCCAGCAGACCATCAAAAGCTTAAAAATCTCAATCACAACCAGTGTTTGAGGATTCAGACATAAAGTGCTATTAGTCATTGTTATAATTGATGCAATCTCTTTGAAGGATCATTTTGAAGTTTCTAGAAATCATTAAAATTACCAATACAAAATATATTTTTCTTTTTCAGGCAATTTCCCGTTCGAGAATGTATTCTATAATTGTCTCAGCCCATGTGTGGGAGGATAGAGAGTCCTGGTTATCCTCTTGTCCTTGCAATGACCCATTTGTTTTCCTTTTTTCCCTTTTCAGGTCTCAGATTGGAGCTGGTCCTGATAATTTGAAGGCCACAATAATGGGACAATCTGGACTCTAGACCAGATATTTTATGCCATATTGACAATTGAGGATGGAAGAAATAATTTCCAGTTTCACATTCTGTCTCCCCATTGGTTTCCTATTCCCACTATTTTTAGGATCACCATCAGGACTAGTAATTGTTAGATATATTTCAAACTTCTCCAGATAAGCTTGGAATTAGAGTGGACCACCTATCCTGGCCTGCTGTTTGTTTTTGGATAGCCCACTAGCTGAGAACAGTTTTTACAGATGAACTCTTGAGATCAATGTGGTGATGAGGAAAGTCTAACTTTCAGTCCCACTTAAGCAGAGTGTTATCCCTCAGGAAAAAAAAATGAATTCCATTCTTCTACTTTAGACTAAATTATAGAAAAACTACCCAATTAGGATTATCATTACCCATATAAGATTTTGAATATCATTAAAATTTTTGTGCAAATATGTTTTCTCTCTTGCTATCCAAATACCTACTTAGTAGTTTTGAATTGCCTCTTTGCCCACAAAGCTTAAGTTATGTATTTGTTTCTTTTCATAGAAGGTTGCTGAACCCTGGCTAAAACATTAAGAAATTACGTCTGATACTATCTCAGTTTTATTCCTAAAGAAACTATGTTATCTAAAAACAACAATCCTACTGACCATCCATTATAATAATATCATACATTAATCATATAACAAATATTGACATTGAAAACATTTTTCAAAAGATGTCCCAAGACATCCCCTAGATTTATAAATAGTAACCCTCAGCAGTCATTGATATGTGATGAGCCTGAATCCATTAAACAAGCCAGAGTATCACCCATTTATATGACATGCAGTCTATTTTATAGATGCATTGATTTTAATGCCATAAATCAAATTGTGGCTATCTGCACACATATGCATATTTTCCATCATTGTTCAGTATATGATCTATGATCTGGAGTTTTCAGGAATAGTCCACTAGCCTTAAGCTCTGAAATTGTTAATCTTAGTTAAAATACCCCATATCTTCATTAATTTAGTAGCCTTATCTGATTAAAAAGCATGATGCCTTATATCCACCGAGAAGATATGCCATCACATGCCTGGTAGATACACACACACACACAGACACAGACATTTACATTTATACATGCACACAAAAAACATGTGCTTACCTTATGGAGAAAACCTTTAATGACACATAATACTTTCAGAATAAAGTTCAACATCTTTGCAGAGTGTCCTTGGTCATTCCATTTTTTTTTTTTACTTGGAGTATAGCTGACACACATGTTACATTATTTCCAGGGGTACAGAATGGTGATTCAGCAAGTCTAAACCTTATGGTGTACTCACAGCAAGTGTAGCTACCATCTGTCACCCTACAAAGCTGTTAGAATACCCTTGACTCTGTTCCTAATGCTGTACTTTTTATCCCTGTGACTTATTCATCCCATAAGTAGGAGCTGTATCTCCTGCTCCCCTTTACCCAGTTTGCCCTCCATGACCATGTTTGATATCATAGTATCTGTGTCTCTCCTAATCGTATCTTAACATTGAAAAAAAAATCTGTGTTGTTACATTAAGCACATTCTCTAGTTCATGTCTCCTCTATCATCTACATGGCATGGTGTGTCCTTCCTTACTGGGCCAACCATTCATTATTTCTCAGGAACCAGGCTTCCTAATTAAAAACCAAAAAACATAATTTTAACTCTCCTGCTGCTGCTTTCAGTTGGATTTCAATGTTCCCTTACCTCTCACTCAGTGCATACAACTACAACTTCTTGTTCCTTTCCCTCTCTCTTTGTTTCTCTCTTCTTCCCTCCCCAAAATACAAGGAAACAAATCCATGAAACTTAAGCATTGTGTCAAATTTACCATTCTGCCACTATTCCCTCTTACAATATTTAATATACTGTGCTTTAATAACACTTGACGAAGTAATAAAGAAAGAACTGGTGTAGGTAAAGAAAAGTATGGATGTGCAAAATGGAGCACTTGATTTCTCATGATTTTTGCATCTGGAAATTCCTGAATGACTCTAGAGATATACTGAAATTTTTATATTATTATCTCATTACATCTATAAAGGCTTGGTTTTTGTTTTTACATTTGTTTGTTTGTTTTGACACAACATACTTAAAATACACTTCCTCAAAAAATTTTTTTAGAGGACTAAAACATTCAAGACATACCAACACCTTGTTTTTATTGAGTACATGGACACTCTAGAACAATGGGTTTGGATGCATTTAATTCAGTAATAGATGCATATTTGTAAATCCTTTGGGAGAAGAATCCATAGAAGAGGAAGCTGAACTAGGGACTAAAAAATAGAAGAGAAAAGGAAACATCATATCTTCACTATTTTGTCTTTGTGTTTCTCCTCTCATTATGCAGTAGCATCCAGAAACCCACTGAGTGATAGTTGTCACAGAGTATGATGATGTGAAAACAATCTAAAATGCAGGCAAATTTCACAAAAGAATTAAATAGAAAACGAAGCCACCTCAATTAATGTTGTTTTTGAAATATTTTATGAAGTTTTGGGATATTGTTTGTATTGCATGAAGGGGAAAGCTGCTGGTGTTAATCACAGTAGATTTTATGAACACAACATCTTTACCACATGAATGTGGATCTGCTTGGTCTTGGCACCATAGACAAGTGGATTGAGAAATGGGGGGACCAGCAAGTAGAGGCTAGAAAAGAGGATATGGATATAAGGGGGAACATGAGCACCAAACCTATGTGCGAAGAAAGAGAAGAAGGCGAGGAGGTAGAACTGGAGGAAGACACAGATGTGGGCGATGCAGGTATTGAGTGCTTTCCACCGAGCCTTCTTCTGGGGCAAACGAAAAACTGTGATAAATATCTGTATGTAGGACAAAGTGATGAAGGTGAGGTCGAACCCAGCAACAGCAAATGCCACAAACAAACCATAGATTTTGTTGACCCGCACATTTTCTGCAGCCAGTTTCACGATGGCCATATGCTCACAGTAGGAGTGGGAGATGATGGTTGTATGGTAAAATTGAAACTGGCACTTTATGAGTACTAGGCATGGGGCTACCAGAATGGCAGCCCTGAGTGTTACCATAGCCCCTATTTTGGTGATCAGCTGGTGGGTGAAGATGGTACCATGTCTTAGTGGATAACAGATGGCCACATAACGGTCCAGGGCCATGGCCAGGAGGATGCCTGACTCTATGCACTGAAATGAGTGGATGAGCCACATTTGAAGCAAGCAAGAATCAAAATAAATCTCTGGCACATGAAACCAGAATATGCCAAGCATCTTGGGCATAATGGTGGTTGCAAGTGCAATATCTGTGACTCCTAGCATGCCTATGAAAATGTACATGGGCTCATGGAGGCTGCTCTCTGACTTGATGGTGATCAGAAGCATGGAATTTCCAATCATAGCAATGAAATATATGGCACAGAATGGAATCCCGATCCAGCACTGCACAGACTCTAGGCCTGGGATCCCTATTAGTGTCAATACAGAAGGCATGAAGACTGTAATATTGGAGATGGGCATAATGTCTTTGCGTCTCCAGAAGCAAATGAAAGAATTATCTCAGTCAGTGGTGCTTTCTCTTCTACTCCTCTATTTTTTATCCGAAGTCATCATAGTGAGTCTCTCTGATTTTGGCTGAACTCTAAGATTATATCATCCATCTCATTTATATTATTGAAGGAAAAATATCCATAGATAAACCCCACTGTTTTCAGGAAGGACATCCAGAAGCACTGTAGCACAATAGTGATTATGTGCATGGCAGGCGAACTGCATTAGAACCAGCCAGGTCACATGGGTAATGGGACTAAACTGATGACATGTTATGTCATTCTGGACTGTGGACAAAATAATTACACTTGTTTATTTTGCTTGGAAAGGGCATTTGAGGTCAGAGTTTGATGAATTTCTCCATATCCCACATTCCGGCTACCCAATAGTACTGTTACTTCCCACTGTCTCTGGGTCTGGAACTGACACCTTGGACCAGCAAATCCTACTCTGACCAGTACATTAGTAGAAAAAACTGCCTATGAAAAGAAGAGAGAAACAGCTGACACCTAAGAGCACAATATATTTAGATATCTTTATCTATTTATATCATTTGTACCTATGTAATATTGGATGTCCTTTCAAAAGAAAGTAAAGGAACAACTTTGGAAAAGATCATCCAAACCCTTGCAGTTTTGATGAGAATGGGTCAAAATTTCATGCCATTTTTACATCTCTAGTATGAATGTATTTTATTTTTCTCATATACAAAGAACTGAATTCCTGAAAATTTGTTGTGTGCTTAAAATACCTGACATTCTGTAAAACACATTTCCGAACACCTAGAGGGGAAGAAGAATCTCTAGAAAGCAAGGAAGTTCAGAGTGACAAAATATACAGGCAAGAGAACTCATTCTTGATGACTACAGGGTATAGGAAAATGAGTAAATTGGTTATTCATGGAATAGAGGCTGGATCTTGGGTTTGAACTGTTCAGAGCTACAATTAGCGTGAAATTGGCCAAATTAGGTTTATTAATTCTTAATGAAATATAGATCATTTGAACACTTAAATCATTTTGTGAGCTCAGTCACAAGAAATGAATAGAAAGTAAAGGGGTGAAAGGATAGGTTCCCCAACAGGAGTCATATATAGAAGTACAAATACAAGACAGAGAGTGGATTTGGGATAGCAGAAAGATTCAGGAGAGGGCTATAGAGCAACTAATGAAAATTTAATCACCTCAGTTGATGACAGAATTTTCTGAAAACTGGACTCTTAGTCCTTATATGAGAGTTCTTCTCTGATAAAGATCAGTATTGCATGGAGCACTGGGTGTTATACGAAAACAATGAATCATGAACATTACATCAAGAACTAATGATGTGCTGTATGGTGACTAACATAACATAATAAAATAAAATTTTAAAAAGATAAAAAATAAATTTAAAAAATTGCATATCTGGGGCACCTGGGTGGCTCAGTCAATTAAGCATCTGCCTTCGGCTCAGGTCATGATGTTGGGGTCCTGGGATCAAGTTCCATATCAGGCTCCCTGCTCAGCGGGGAGTCTGCTTCTCCCTCTGCCACTCCCCACCCCTCTTGTGCTCTCTCTCTCAAATAAATAAATAAATAAGCTTTAAAATTTACAAATCTAAAATCATGAAATTCTCAAGTTGTACAATAGAAATATTTGCTACCCTGTAAAAAACAGGGTTCAGTTCTGTCATTCTTTCCTAGACTCTCCAACAGTGTTGCTTTATTTCAGCAAGCTCATGATCACCTAACCTTATACTGAATGTCACCAAATATGCCAGTTACTCAAGAATAGCTGTGGTTTATGCAGCTAAAACTCTAGTGAAGGGTCATAGTCAGAGTGATCATTTATGAAAAAAGGTGGTATTCAGCCAACATGTATTTAGGATAGACTAATCAGTCAGTCAGCTAAGTTTTGATTTCCACTGTTTTGCTCTCCAGTGCTTCATTCTACACATCTGTAGATCACAGATTGCTTCTCATAGGATTGACTTTTTGCTTTCTCATAGTTAATCAGATTTAGAATAGGAATCCTTTAGTAACAATCCCATTGTCTGACTTATTCAAGAGAAGGAGCTGCCATGGGAGCGCTACCTGTACTATATGCTCAGATGGTACAGACGGTGGGAAGGCAGGTGGGAGAGGACATAAGTGAGTACAGGGCAGATGGGAAAGAGTGCTTATCTTTAGAAATGCTGGTAGTGAAACATTAAGGGGTAAACTTCCTCTCCCTTTGTTGTTGGGAACGAGTTATGCTCTTACCAGACACCTGAAGACCATCGTCAATCTTCATAGCATCATCACTCATTGCTCAGCTGTCATCCACTCTTCCTCCTCCTGAGATTCCCATCTCATTCCCTTGTATTTGTGCTGGTAATGCCCCTTTCTTCTATCTGCACCTTCTAGAACAGCCCCTTGTAAACATCATGAACTCTGATCCATTTGCTACTGGGACTATCTGCTAATATGTGGATATCTCTGGGATAGCATTTCCTGCTTTTTTTCTGTCCCTGCAAAGCAGACTTGCTCTTTGTTCTGTAAGTCTGTCTGAGATCATGTGGGTGAGTTCATCCTCCAACAAAACTCAAAGCAAGTTCTGTAATTTGCTAGACACAGCATAAATTTATTAAGCTTAAATTGGCCACCAATTATAATGTTTCCCAGTGAATGTGGAGAAGGAGGAGGGCTGAACATGAGATTTCCTAACCACTAGCCCAAGCCACCAGGGACCCACTAGCTCAGAATGAAGCTCTCTTGGGTCCATCCACAGCTAATATCTCTGAAGTCAATTTAACAACTTGCAGAGTCATCTTGGTTTCCTCATTTCTTTTTCCCCACAAGGTAAATGCAGAGAAATTAATACACTCAATTTATATTTTTTAAGTTTCTTACAAGATAAGGAAATGTGTAAAAAGTAAGTAATAAAACTTACTTTTGTCAGTTTTTTGCTGCTGTCCTCATTTGGAAAAAAATCTAAAGAACACTTAAATGTAGGCTGTTCCTATGCCAATGAATTCTATATAAATAAGTATCCTTGTGACCCTTCTTTCATTGAGACATTTCTGGAAAGGAAATCTGCATCCACAATGGCTCTTTACCACACATTTAACTCTCATTCTCCTGCAGTCTCATTCATTGGATTTTTATCTTATTGAAGCTATTTTTGTGAATTCAGTAATATTCTCAGAATGACCAGTTATGATGGACATTTCTAAATCCTTCTGTACTGAGCTCTGAGCCAATTATTGCACATTTGATGAAATTTTTCTCCATCCCTCCCTTTGTGACTTTCTCCTTCTTTTCTTCCACTCTTCCTTCAGAATGCACGTGTTTTATGCCTCATAGATATGGAGGAATCATGCCATTTACTCTTGATGCAAGTAAAAAGAAGATATGATAAATGCATTACAAATTTTAGAAATTTGGGGAGAAGAATTCATATATCTTTTATTATGAGAACAAATGATGAATTCAAAGAAACACTTATGCACATAGTACCTTTCTCCTTGACATGATTCACCTGGTTTCTAGACTTGTATGTTGCTAACCTTAAGAGGTACTTGAGGTAATGTTGAGATGCTGGCAAATTTAGGAAGTAAATACTTTCATCAATTACTGATTCAATTTCTTTGCTAGTTTTGAGTCTGTTCAAGTTTTATATTTCTTCCTGTTTCAGTTTTGGTAGTTTATATGTTTCTAGGAATTTATACATTTCTTCCAGGTTGTCCAATTTGTTGGCATATAGTTTTTCATATTTTCATAATATTCTCTTATAATTATTTGTATTTCTGTGGTGTTGGTTCTTATATCTCCTCTCTTGTTTGTGAATTTATTTATTTGGGTCCTTTCTCTTTTCTTTTTGATAAGTCTGGCTAGAGGTTTATCAATATTATTAATTTTTTTCACAGAACAAACTCCTGGTTTCATTGATGTGTTCTATTGTTTTCTTAGTTTCTGTATCATTTATTTATGCTCTAATTTGTATTATTTCCTTCTTTCTGCTTGTTTTAGGCTTCATCTGTTGTCCTTTTTCTAGCTCCTTTAGGTATAAGAATAGGTTGTTGGAGATTTTTCTGGCTTCTTGAGGATAGGCCAAATACTTTCCTCTTATGACCACTTTTACTGCATCCCAAAGGTTTTGAGCCATTGTGTTTTCATTTTCATTTGTTTTTATGTATTTTTTTTATTTCTTCTTTGATTTCCTGGCTGACCCATTCATTTTTTTATTCTGTTCTGTTAGCCAACATATAATGCAGCATTAGTTTTTCATGTAGTATTCAACGATTGATTTGTTGCGTATAACACTCAGTGCTCATCACATGTGCCCTCCTTAATACCCATCACCCGGTTACCCCATCCCCCATCCCTATCCCTTCTGTAACCCTCAGCTTGTTTCCCAGAGTCCAGAGTCTCTCATGGTTTGTCTCCCTCTCTAATTTCTTCCCATTCAGTTTTCCCTCCCTTCCCTCATTGTCCTCTGTGCTATTCCTTATGTTCAACATATTAGTGAAACCATATGATAATTGTCTTTCTCTGCTTGACTTATTTCACTTAGCCAATCCCCTCCAGTTCCATCCATGTCAATGCAAATGGTGGGTATTCATCCTTTCTCATGGCTGAGTAATTATCCATTGTATATGTGGTTCTTACCACATTCAATTTTTAGTAGCATATTGTTTAACCTCTGTGTATATGTGGTTTTACCAATTTTTTTCTTCTGGTTGACTTTTAGTTTTAAACATTGTGGTCAGAAAAGGTGCATGGTATGATCTCAATCTTTTTTGCATTTGTTGAGGTCTGTTTTTTGACCTAATATGTGATCTGTTCTGGAGAATGTTGCATGTGCACTCAAAAAGAATGTGTATTCTCCTGTTTTAAGATGGAATGTTCTGAATATATCTATTAAGTCCGTCTGGTCAGTAGGATGGAGGAGAGCATTTGTAATTTCAGGTAAAATAAGGGATAGAGACAAAAGGGTAACGGACCTTAAAAGCTTTTTCCAGAATTTTCTATGTGAAGGAGAGAGATACAATGGTACTGATTCTTGTTGAATGGAATTGATTCAGAGGTCAGATTGACATGTGAGCTAATAATCACCTTATTCTTGAGTCACCAATGAATAATTTAGACTAGTTTATCATTTCCTACCTTATTTTTCTCTTCTATGGATTTTATTTAAATTTTGACACTCTCCAAAGTTTTATCCTCGGTTCTTTTTACCCTCAAACTAATTTGCTTGTAATTCTACCTACTCCATATAATGTAGTTATCAACTTCCTTATAGCAACTTCTATAACAATATTTCCAACATGAATTTTCTCACCCCATTTATTTTGTACCAGAGACATAGGTTCAGTATATATTATCCAACTTCAATTTATGCTGCATATACTTTGAAAAACTATCCCTGATCACCTCATTTAGCATCACAGTGGGTAAAAAATACTTTTCCACTTTATCATAATTTTTGGAAGTAACTTGAAACTTAGATCAATACTTAATATATTTTTGCTTCTTTCCTTCTCTTTTTTCTTCTTTCTTTCTTTCTTTCTTTCTTTCTTTCTTTCTTTCTTTCTTTCTTTCTTTCTTCTTCTTCCTATCTTTCCTCTTTCTTCCTTTCTTCCTTTTTTGGTTAGGCTAGTGAATATTATCCTAAGTAAAAGGTCATCATCATATCTTGTTTACCAAAAATGTATATAAGTATTTATTATGAATGCCATATCAATGTGGCAATCCATGTCTTCAGCAGAGTAAAATCCATTAGACCCAATATAAGTTCATCTCTTCTTTTAACAAAACTGCAGTCAATAAAAGACTCATATTGCCAAAATCACTAACAGATTATATGGAATAGAGTCAACAAAATAACTCTCATGTTACTTTCCATAAATTAAAAGGTGATGATTTTATTCAATACACTACTTAAGTACTCACTATGTTCCAGGTATTTTTTGGAAGCAATTGAAGAATAAGTAAAATATATTTATTCCATATTTTGAAAAATCTAGATTGTGCTGAGAGCTTGAAATTCAAAACTAATATTTGCCATTTATAGACTATGTACTATATCATTCACCTTCATAAAATCTTTAGACATTTTAGGGTATTTTATCTTCTTTAACATATGGTATTGGCATTATTAGCGTATACTATATTAATGAAAAACTAACATTTTTGTTGTAATAGGTGAATCTACTTGGATCCAATTCCATGGCATACTGATTCAGAAAGAACCAAAAATAATTTTTGTCATCTGAGATTTTACAATTGTACAAGGATATGGGATATACATCAGTGGGTAACTATACCAGGCAAAGTTGTACAGAAACATACAGCAAATTTCAATCAGTTTGGGGCACTTGGTTGACTCAATTGGTTAAGCTTCTGCCTTTGGCTAAGGTCATGGTCTCAGAGTCCTGTGATTGAGCCCCATGTCATCGGGCTCCTGCTCAGCAGGGAGTCTGCTTCTCCTTCTCTCTCTGCTCTTCCCCACAGCTTGTGCTCACTTTCTCTCTCAAATAAATAAATAAAATATTTAAAAAGTGTTTAAACCAGTTTGTGCCTGTTTAAATTCTGATGGGAAAAAACTCCCACATACCCTCCATATTTTTACCAAATAATTATAATACATACATTACACACATTTACAGTATGTTACATGTCTGATATAAAATCACATTTTCAATGCCATATCATCCACATACTGGCTAACACTCTCTGCAATTTGGCTCAAAAGTGTATGCTACTGTCTTTATCAGCAACATTCATTTGGGAGACTTAACATGACCATGTGGGTCAGAGTTGTCCTAGAGAATCCTTACAGGATAGTGTGCAAAATGAAGCTCGATAGCAGTATGTATCATGAGTAATCAGAAAAAGAGAAAGAAAATGAAGAAGGTAGAAAATAAACAAAGGAGCAGGTAAATAAAATAGAAAAGCATGCCTTCAACCTAACAGATGAAAAATCATGTGAAAAAGGTAGTTACTTTTCTTCCTGATGGTTTTATAACTCCAACTTCATGAGGCCTAATTGATA
>NW_022590412.1:5753-14545 GCF_004348235.1 Phoca vitulina | reverse complement strand
ATTTCTTTGTGTCTTCCTCAATTTCTTTCATGAGTATTTTATAGTTTTCTGAGTACAGATCCTTTGCCTCTTTGGTTAGATTTATTCCTAGGTATCTTATGGTTTTGGGTGCAATTGTAAATGGAATTGACTCCTTAATTTCTCTTTCTTCTGACTTGTTGTTGCTGTATAGGAATGCCACTGACTTCTGTGCATTGATTTTATATCCTGCCCCTTTACTGAATTCCTGTATGAGTTCTAGCAGTTTTGGGGTGGAGTCTTTGGGATTTTCCACATAAAGTATCATATCATCTGCAAAGAGTGAGATTTGACTTCTTCTTTGCCGACCTTTTATTTCTTTTTGTTGTCTGGTTGCTGTGGCTAGGACTTCCAATACTATGTTGAATAGCAGTGGTGATAGTGGACATCCCTGCCGCGTTCCTGACCTTAGGGGGAAAGCTCTCAGTTTTTCCCCATTGAGAATGATATTCGCTGTAGGTTTTTCATAGATGGCTTTTATGATATTGAGGTATGTACCATCTATGCCTATACTCTGAAGAGTTTTGATCAAGAAAGGATGCTGTACTTTGTCAAATGCTTTTTCTGCATCTATTGAGAGGATCATATGATTCTTGTTCTTTCTTTTGTTAATGTATTGTATCACGTTGATTGATTTGCGGATGTTGAACCAACCTTGCAGCCCAGGGATAAATCCGACTTGGTCGTGGTGAATAATCCTTTTAATGGACTGTTGGATCCTATTGGCTAGTATTTTGGTGAGAATTTTTGCATCCATGTTCATCAGGGATATTGGTCTGTAATTCTCCTTTTTGATGGGGTCTTTGTCTGGTTTTGGGATCAAGGTAATGCTGGCCTCATAAAATGAGTTTGGAAGTTTTCCTTCCATTTCTATTTTTTGGAACAGTTTCAGAAGGATAGGTATTAATTCTTCTTGAAATGTTTGGTAGAATTCCCCTGGGAAGCCATCTGGCCCTGGGCTTTTGTGTTTTGGGAGATTTTTGATGACTTCTTCTATTTCCTTAGTGGTTATAGGTCTGTTCAGGTTTTCTATTTCTTCCTGGTTCAGTTTTGGTAGTTGATACATCTCTAGGAATGCATCCATTACTTCCAGGTTATCTAATTTGCTGGCATAGAGTTGCTCATAATATGTTCTTATAATTGTTTGTATTTCTTTGGTGTTGGTTGTGATCTCTCCTCTTTCATTCATGATTTTGTTGATTTGGGTCATTTCTCTTTTCTTTTTGATAAGTCTGACCAGGGGCTTATCAATCTTGTTAATTCTTTCAAAGAACCAGCTCCTAGTTTCGTTGATCTGTTCTACTGTTCTTTTGGTTTCTATTTCATTGATTTCTGCTCTGATCTTTATTATTTCTCTTCTCCTGCTGGGTTTAGGCTTTATTTGCTGTTCTTTCTCCAGCTCCTTTAGGTGTAGGGTTAGGTTGTGTACTTGAGACCTTTCTTGTTTCTTGAGAAAGGCTTGTATTGCTATATACTTTCCTCTTAGGACTGCCTTTGCTGTATCCCAAAGATTTTGAATAGTTGTGTTTTCATTTTCATTGGTTTCCATGAATTTTTTTAATTCTTCTTTAATTTCCTGGTTGACCCATTCATTCTTCAGTAGGATGCTCTTTAGCCTCCATGTATTTGAGTTCTTTCTGACTTTCCTCTTGTGATTGAGTTCTAGTTTCAAAGCATTGTGGTCTGAAAATAGGCAGGGGATGATCCCAATCTTCTGGTACCGGTTGAGACCTGATTTATGACCTAGGATGTGATCTATTCTGGAGAATGTTCCATGGGCACTAGAGAAGAATGTGTATTCTGTTGCTTTAGGATGGAATGTTCTGAATATGTCTGTGAAGTCCATTTGGTCCAGTGTGTCATTTAAAGTCTTTATTTCCTTGTTGATCTTTTGCTTAGATGATCTGTCCATTTCAGTGAGGGGGGTGTTAAAGTCCCCCACTATTATTGTATTGTTGTCGATGTGTTTCTTTGCTTTTGTTATTAATTGCCTTATATAATTGGCTGCTCCCATGTTAGGGGCATAGATATTTACAATTGTTAGAGCTTCTTGTTGGATAGACCCTTTAAGTATGATATAGTGTCCTTCCTCATCTCTTATTACAGTCTTTGGTTTAAAATCTAATTTGTCTGATATAAGGATTGCCACCCCAGCTTTCTTTTGGTGTCCATTAGCATGGTAAATGGTTTTCCACCCCCTCACTTTCAATCTGGGGGTGTCTTTGGGTCTAAAATGAGTCTCTTGCAGACAGCATATCGATGGGTCTTGTTTTTTAATCCAATCTGATAGCCTGTGTCTTTTGATTGGGGCATTTAGCCCATTTACATTCAGGGTAACTACTGAAAGATAGGAGTTCAGTGCCATTGTATTGCCTGTAAAGTGACTGTTACTGTATATTGTTTGTGTTCCTTTCTGGTCTATGTTGCTTTTAGGCTCTCTCTTTGCTTAGAGGACCCCTTTCAATATTTGTTGTAGGGCTGGTTTCGTGTTTGCAAATTCCTTTAGTTTTTGTTTGTCCTGGAAGCTTTTTATCTCTCCTTCAATTTTCAGTGACAGCCTAGCTGGATATAGTATTCTTGGCTGCATATTTTTCTCATTTAGTGCTCTGAATATGTCCTGCCAGTCCTTTCTTGCCTGCCAGGTCTCTGTGGATAAGTCTGTTGCCAATCTAATGTTCTACCATTGTAGGTTACATATCTCTTCTCCCGAGCTGCTTTCAGGATTTTCTCTTTGTCTCTGAGACTCGTAAGTTTTACTATTAGATGTCGGGGTGTTGACCTATTTTTATTGATTTTGAGAGGGGTTCTCTGTGCTTCCTGGATTTTGATGCCTGTTTCCTTCCCCAAATTAGGGAAGTTCTCTGCTATAATTTGCTCCATTATACCTTCTGCCCCTCTCTCTCTTTCTTCTTCTTCTGGGATCCCAATTATTCTAATGTTGTTTCGTCTTATGGTATCGTTTATCTCTCGAATTCTGCCCTCGTGATCCAGTAGTTGTTTATCTCTCTTTTTCTCAGCTTCTTTATTTTCCATCATTTGGTCTTCTATCTCACAGATTCTTTCTTCTGCCTCATTTATCCTAGCAGTTAGCGCCCCCATATTTGATTGCACCTCATTGATAGCCTTTTTGATTTCTACTTGGTTAGATTTTAGTTCTTTTACTTCACCAGAAAGGGTTTCTCTAATAACTTCCATGCTTTTTTTCAAGCCCAGCTAGTATCTTTAAAGTGATGATTCTGAACTCTAGATCTGACATCGTACTAATGTCCGTATTGAGTAGGTCCCTGGCAGTCGGTACTACCTCTTGTTCTTTTTGTTGAGGTGATTTTTTCCGTCTTGTCATTTTGTGCAGAGGAGAATAGATTAATGAGAGAACAAAATGCTAACAGGGTAACAACATCCCCAGAAAATATACTCTAAACAAATCAGAAAAGACCTGAAGCAGTGGGAAAAGAAAGGGAAAGAGAGAAAAAAGAAAAGGAAAGAAAAAAAGAAAAAAGAAAAAGATAAAGATAAAAACAAACAAAAGCAGAACAAAACAAAACAAAACAAAAACAGAATGTGATCAAATATGATCAGGCTGGATTATAGATCAGTGCCACACACTAGATTTTGGGTGTATTTTGGTCTGTTAAAAGAAAGTCCCTCCCAAAATTTTAAAGAAAGAAAAACTTATATATGTACAAAAATAAGGGTTGATATGATGAAGGGATGGAATATGACTGTAAAGATGGAAATTATAAAAAATTTTTAAAAAGGATTTGATAAGTTGTTTGAAAAAAGAAAGAAGAGGATTAAAAAAAAAAAGAAAGAAAGAAAAAAGGGAGAGAATGTGATCAGGCAGGGGAGTAGAAAAAAACCATACACTAGAGATTTAGAGTATATTTTGATCTGTTAGAAGAAACTATCTCAAGATTTTAAAGAGAGAACAACTTATGTATATATGCCAAAACCAAGGGTAACTACTATGAAGGGATAGAATATGACTTTAAAAATGAAAAATAAAAATGTTTTTTTTTTTAAAAAGGGATTGATAAGATGTTGGTTGAAAAAGGGAAAAAGAAAAATTCAAAAAAAAAGAAAAAAGGAAAAAAGAAAAAAAGACAGTTAAAAAAAATAATTAACTTTGAAAGACTAAAGAATCATGGTAAAAAAGCCATGAATTCTATGTGCAGTATTCCCCTAGCGCTGGAGTTCTGCCGTTCTCATTGATCGGTAAACTTGGTCTTGGCTGGCTGTTCTCGCTGATCTTCTGGGGGAGGGGCCTGTTGCCGTGGTTCCCAAATGTCTTTGCCGGAGGCAAAATTGCCCCACCCTTGCCGGTCCGGGCTAAGTAATCTGCTCGGGTTTGCTCTCCGGAGCTTTTGTTCCCTGCAAGCTTTCCGTACAGCTTTGGAGGTGGAGAGTGAAAATGGCGGCCTCCTAGTCTCCGCCCCGGCGGAGCCGAGAACTTGGGGTCCCGCTCCTCAGCGAGCCCCCAGAGAAAAGCAGTCAGTCACTCCCGTCTCCCCGGTCTCTGGCCACACTCCGCGCTCACCCGGCCTGTGACCGCGCCTTTCTATCTGGCACCCGACCCCGGGTGGAGTCTCCAAACCCAGCAGATCCCCGCGGTGCGCTCCCGCACCTCTCCTCCCGGGGGAAGAAGGTGAGTCTCCCCGGATCTGCCGCTTGTTGGGTCCCTGCTGGAGGAGCAGTGGCCTGACTGTGCCGCGGATCACGGTTTATGGCAACCCCAAGCTGAGAGCCCGCGCCTGGGCTCCGTCTCTGCAGCCGGCTTCCCCGCTCCGATACCTGGGAGCTCTGCCGCACTCAGGCACCCCCGGTCTTTCTGTGACCCCGAGGGTCCTGAGACCACACTGTCCTGCGAGGGTTCCACCCCCCACTTCGCCACCAGAGTGACGTCCCTTAGCGGAGCAGACTTCTAAAAGTTCCGATTTTGTGCTCCGTGGCTCTATCACTTGCCAGAAGCGGCCGACGGAGGCCCCTCCCCCGCCGTCTATCCTCCCGAATAACGCCTCGGATTTACTTCTCCGCACGTCCTACCTTCCAGAAAGTGGTCGCTTTTCTGTTCAGAGAGTTGTTGCTATTCTTTTCTTCGATCTCCTGTTGAGTTTGTAGGTGTTCAGAATGGTTTGATCCCTATCCAGCTGAATTCCTGAGAGGAGTCGAAATCCAGGTCTCCTACTCCTCCACCATCTTGCTGATATTCATTCTTCTTGAGCGCACATGGGACTGTCTCAGAATAGACCACATACTGGGTCACAAATCAGGTCTCAACTAATACCAAAAGACTGAGATTATCCCCTGCATATTTTCAGACCACAGTGCTTTAAAACTGGAACTCACACAAGAAAAAGTTTGGAAGAAATTCAAACACTTGGAAGCTAAAGACTACTCTGCTCAAGAATGTTTGGGTCCACCAGGAAATCAAAGAACTTAAACAATTCATGGAAATCAATGAGAATGAAAACACATCGGTCCAAAACCTATGGGATACTGCAAAGGCGGTCCTAAGGGCGAAATACATGCCCATCCAAGCCTCACTCAAAAAAAAAAAAAAAATCCCAAATTCACCAACTAACTCTACACCTTAAAGAACTAGAGGAAAAGCAACAAATGATGCCTACGCCACGCATTAAAAGAGAAATAATTAAAATTAGAGCAGAGACCAATGAATTAGAAACCAGAAACACAGTAGATCAGATCAACGAAACTAGAAGTTGGTTCTTTGAAAGAAATAGTAAGATCGATAAACCCACTGACCAGACTTATCCAAAACAAAGGAGAAAGGACCCAAATTAATAAAAATTATGAATGAAAGGGGAGCAATCACGACTAACACCAAGGAAATAGAAACAATTATCAGAAATTATCAACAACTATATGTCAATAAATTAAGCAACCTGGAAGAAATGGATGCATTCCTGGAAACCTATAACCTCCCAAAAAACAAAAGTCCAGTGCCTGATGGATTCCCTGGGGAATTCTACCAAACATTCAGAGAAGAAGTAATACCTATTCTACTGAAGCTGTTTCAAAAAATAGAAACAGAAGGAAAACTTCCAAACTCATGCTATGAGGCCAGCATGACCTTGATCCCCAAACCAGGCAAAGACCCCCATCAAAAAGGAGAATTTCAGACCGTTATCCTTGATGAATATGGATTCCAAAATCCTCAGCAAAATCCTAGCTAGTAGGATCCAACAATACATTAAAAGGATCATCCACCACGACCAAGTGGGATTTATCCCCGGGATGCAAGGGTGGTTCAACATCTGCAAATCAATCAACGTGATAGAACACATTAGTAAGAGGAGAGAGAAGAACCATATGGTTCTGGGACAAACAATCCTAAAATTGTATGGAATCAGAAAAGACCCCGAATCACCAAGGACATGTTGAAAAAGAAAAACAAAGCTGGGGGCATCACGTTGCCCAATTTCAAGCTATATTACAAAGCTGTGATCACCAAGACAGCATGGTACTGTAACAAAAACAGACATTTAGACCAATGGAACAGAATAGAGAACCCAGATATGGACCCTCAACTATATGGTCAAATAATCTTTGACAAAGCAGGAAAAAACATGCAATGGAAAAAAAGAGTCTCTTCAATGAATGGTGCTGGGAAAATTGGCCAACCACATGCAGAAGAATGAAACTCGACCATTCTCTAACACCATACACAAAGATAAACCCAAAATGGATGAAAGACCTCAATGTGAGACAGGAATCCATCAAAATCCGAGAGGAGAACATAGGCAGTAACCTCTTTAACATCAGCCACCGCAACTTCTTTCAAGATACATCTCCAAGAGCTAGTGAAACAAAAGCAAAAATGAACTTTTGGGACCTCATCAAGATAAAGAGCTTCTGTGCAGCAAAGGAAACAGTCAACAAAACAAAGAGGCAACCCACAGAACGGGGGAAGATATTTGCAAATGACACTACAGATAAAGGGCTGGTATCCAAAATCTATAAAGAACTTCTCAAACTCAACACCAAAAAAACAAATAATCAAGTCTTAAAATGGGCAGAAGATATGAAAAGACACTTCTCTGAAGAAGACATACAAATTGCTAACAGACACATGAAAAAATGTTCATCATCATTAGCCATCAGGGAAATTCAAATCAAAACCACAGTGAGATACCACCTTACACCAGTTAGAATGGCAAAAATGGACAGGGCAAGAAACAACAAATGTTGGAGAGGTTGTGGAGAAAGGGGAACCCTCTTACACTGTTGGTGGGAATGCAAGTTGGTACAGCCACTTTGGAAAACAGTGTGGAAGTTCCTCAAAAATTTAAAAATAGAGCTACCCTGTGACCCAGCAATTGCACTCCTGGGTATGTACCCCAAAGACACAGATGTAGTGAAAAGAAGGGCCATATGTACCCCAATGTTCATAGCAGTAATGTCTGCAATAGCCAAACTGTGGAAAGAGCCGAGATGCCCTTCAACAGATGAATGGATAAAGAAGATATGGTCCATATATACAATGGAATATTACTCAGCCATCAGAAAGGATGAATACCCAACTTTTACATCAACATGGATGGGACTGGAGGAGATTATGCCAAGTGAAATAAGTCAAGCAGAGAAAGTCAATTATCATATGGTTTCACTTATTTGTGGAACATAAGGAATAGCATGGAGGACATTAGGAGAAGGAAAAAATGAAGGGAGGGAAATCGGAGGGGGAGATGAACCATGACAGACTATGGACTCTGAGAAAGAAACAGGATCTTAGAGGGGAAGGGGGAGGGGAGATTGGTTAGCCCGGTGATGGGTATTAAGGAGGGCACGTACTGCATGGAGCACTGGGTGTTATACAAAAACAATACATCATGGATCACCACATCAAAAAGTAATGGTGTATTGTATGGTGACTAACATAACATAATAAAATTTTAAAAAATTGATTTAGAAATGCTGATCAGTCATTAAAAATGGTGGAGAAATTTAAAAAAAAAAAAAAGTCTATGCTACCCAGAGCACTCTATACCTTCAATGCCATCCTGATCAAAATTCCAATGACATTTTTCAAAATGCTGGAGCAAACAATCCTAAAATTTGTATGGAATCAGAAAAGACCCCAAAATCATCAAGGCAATGTTGAAATAGAAAACCAAACCTGGGGGCATCACATTGCTCGATTTCAAGCTAGATTACACAGCAGTGATCACCAAGACAGCATGGTACTGGCACAAAAACAGACATACAGACCAATGGAACAGAATAGAGAGCCCAGATATGGATCCTCAACTCTATGGTCAAATAATCTTTGACAAAGCAGGAAATAACATGCAATGGATAAAAGAGAGTCTCTTCAATAAATGGTGCTGGAAAATTGGCCAGCCACATGCAGAAGAATGAAACTCGACCATTCCCTAACACCATACACAAAGATAAACTCAAAATGTATGAAAGACCTCACTGTGAGACAGGACTCCATCAAAATCCTGGGGGAGAACATAGGCAATAACCCCTTTGACATAGGCCACAGCCACATCTTTCAAGATACATCTCCAAAGGCTAGTGAAACAAAAGCAAAAATGAACTTTTGGGACCTCATCAAGATAAAATGCTTCTGCACACAAAGGAAACAGTCAACAAAACAAACAGGCAATCCACAAAATGGGAGAAGATATTTGCAAATGACACTACAGATAAAGGGCTCGTATCCAAGATCTATAAAGGACTTCTCAAACTCAACACCAAAAAAACAAATAATAAGTAAAAAAAAAAAAAAAAAAAAAAAAAAAAGGGCA
>NW_022590412.1:0-5653 GCF_004348235.1 Phoca vitulina | reverse complement strand
AAAAAAAAAAAAAAAAAAAAAAAAAAAAAAGGGCAGAAGACATGAACAGACACTTCTCCGAAGAAGACATACAAATGGCTAACAGACACATGAAAAAAAAAATATTCATCATTATTAGCCATCAGGGAAATTCAAACCAAAACCACATTGAGATACCACCTTATACCAGTTAGAATGGCAAAAATGGACAGGGAGAGAAACCACAAATGTTGGAGAGGTTGTGGAGAAAGGGGAACCCCTCTTACACTGTTGGTGGGAATGCAAGTTGGTACAACCACTTTGGAAAACAGTGTGGAGGTTCCTCAAAAAGTTAAAAATAGAGCTACCCTGTGACCCAGCAATTGCACTACTGGGTATTTACCCCAAAGACACAGATGTAGTGAAAAGAAGGGCCATATGCACCCCAGTGTTCATAGCAGCAATGTCCACATTAGCCACACAGTGGAAAGAGTCGAGATGCTCTTCAACAGATGAATGCATAAAGCAGATGTGGTCCATATATACAATGAAATATTACTCAGCCATCAGAAAGGATGAATACTCAACTTTCACATCAACATGGATGAGACTGGATGAGATTATACTAAGTGAAATAAGTCAAGCAGAGAAAGTCAATTATCATATGGTTTCACTTATTTGTGGAACATAAGGAATAGCATGGAGGACATTAGGAGAAGGAAGGGAAAAATGAAGGGGGAGAAATCGGAGGGGGAGATGAACCATGAGATACTATGGACTCTGAGAAACAAACTCTCAGTTTTAAAGGGGAGTGAGGTGGGGGGAATGGGTTAGCCTGGTGTTGGGTATTAAAGATGACATGTACTGCATGAAGCACTAGATGTTATACAAAAACAATGAATCGTGGATCAGCACATCAAAACCTAATGATGTATTGTATGGTGACTAACATAACATAATAAAATTAAATTAAAAAAAAGAACTGGAGAAAGAACAACACATAAAGCCTAAGCCATGCACAAGAAGGGAAATTATTAAGATTAGAGCAGAGACCAATGAAATACTGTAGAGCACATGAATGAAACTGGAAGCTGGTTCTTTGAAAGAATTAATAAGATTGATAAAGCACTGGCCAGACTTATCAAAAACAAAGGAGAAAGGACCCAAATTAATAAAAATTATGAATGGAAGGGGAGCGATCACAACTAACACCAAGGAAATAGAAACAATTATCAGAAATTATCAACAACTATATGTCAATAAATTAAGCAACCTGGAAGAAATGGATGCATTCCTGGAAACCTATAACCCCCAAAAAAGAAGAGTCCGGTGCCTGATGGATTCCCTGGGGAATTCTACCAAGCATTCAAAGAAGAAATAATACCTATTCTCCTGAAGCTGTTTCAAAAAATAGAAGCAGAAGGAAAACGTCCAGACTCATTCAATGAAGCCAGCATTACCTTGATCCCCAAACCAGGCAAAGACCCCTTAAAGAAGGAGAATTTCAGACCAACAACCCTGATGAATATGGATGCCAAAATTCTCAACAAGATCCTAGCTAGTAGGATCCAACAGTACATTAAAAGGATTATCCATCATGACCAGGTGGGATTTATCCCTGGGATACAAGGGTGGTTCAACATTTACAAATCAATCAATGTGATAGAACACATTAATAAGAGGAGTGAGAAGAACCATGTGGTCCTCTCAATTGATGCAGAAAAATCATTTGACAACATACAACATCCTTTCCTGATTAAAACTCTTCAGAGTGGATTCAGGGGGCGGAGCAAGATGGCAGAGGAGTAGAAGACCTGGATTTCATCTGGTCCCAGGAATTCAGCTGGATAGGGATCAAACCATTCTGAACACCTATGAACTCAACAGGAGATCGAAGAAAAGAATAGCAACAACTCTCTGAACAGAAAAGCGACCACTTTCTGGAAGGTAGGACGTGCGGAGAAGTGAATCCGAGGCGATATTCGGGAGGATAGACGGTGGGGGAGGGGGCCTCCGTCGGCCGCTTCTGGCAAGTGATAGAGCCACGGAGCACAAAATCGGAACTTTTAGAACTCTGCTCCACTGAGGGACGTCGCTCCAGTGGCTAAGCGGGGGGTGGAACTCTTGTGGGACAGTGTGGTCTGAGGACCCTTGGGGTCACAGAAAGACCAGGGGTGCCTGAGTGTGGCACAGCTCCCAGATATCAGAGCAGGGAAGCTGGCTGCAGAGACGGAGCCGAGGTGTGGGCTCTAAGCTCAGGGTTGCCATAAACCATGATCCGTGGCACAGTCAGCCCCTGCACTTCCAGCAGGGACCCAACAAGCAGCAGATCCGGGGAGACTCCCCTAGAAACCCTTTCTGGAGAAATAAAAGAACTAAAATCTAACCAAGTCGAAATCAAAAAGGCTATTAATGAGGTGTAATCAAAAATGGGGTTGCAAACTGCTAGGATAAATGAGGCAGAAGAGAGAATTTGTGATATAGAAGACCAAATGATGGAAAATCAAGAAGCTGAGAAAAAGAGAGATAAACAACTACAGGATCACGAGGGCAGAATTTGAGAGATAAGTGATACCATAAGATGAAACAACATTAGAATAATTGGGATCCCAGAAGAAGAAGAAAGAGAGAGAGGGGCAGATTATAGCAGAGAACTTCCCTAATTTGGGGAAGGAAACAGGCATCAAAATCCAGGAGGCACAGGGAACCCCCCTCAAAATCAATAAAAATAGGTCAACACCCCGACATCTAATAGTAAAACTTAAAGAGTCTCAGAGACAAAGAAAAAATTCTGAAAGCAGCTCGGGAGAAGAGATCTGTAACCTACAATGGTAGAAACATTAGATTGGCAACAGACCTATCCACAGAGACCTGGCAGGCCAGAAAGGACTGTCATGATATATTCAGAGCACTAAATGAGAAAAATATACAGCCAAGAATACTATATCCAGCTAGGCTGTCATTGAAAATAGAAAGAGAGATAAAAAGCTTCTAGGACAAACAACAACTAAAGGAATTTGCAAACATGAAACCAGCCCTACAAGAAATCTTGAAAGAGGTCCTCTAAGCAAAGAGAGAGCCTAAAAGCAACATAGACCAGAAAGGAACACAGACAATATACAGTAACAGTCACCTTACAGGCAATACAATGGCACTAAATTCATATCTTTCAATAGTTGCCCTGAATGTAAATGGGCTAAATGCCCCAATCAAAAGACACAGGCTATCAGATTGAATTAAAAAACAAGACCCATCGATATGCTGTCTGCAAGAGACTCATTTTAGACCCAAAGACACCCCCAGATTGAAAGTGAGGGGGTGGAAAACCATTTACCATGCTAATGGACACCAAAAGAAAGCTGGGGTGGCAATCCTTATATCAGACAAATTAGATTTTAAACCAAAGACTGTAATAAGAGATGAGGAAGGACACTATATCCTACTTAAAGGGTCTATCCAACAAGAAGATCTAACAATTGTAAATATCTATGCCCCTAACATGGGAGCAGCCAATTATATAAGGCAATTAATAACAAAGCAAAGAAACACATTGACAACAATACAGTAATAGTGGGGGACTTTAACACCCCCCTCACTGAAATGGACAGATCATTTAAGCAAAAGATCAACAAGGAAATAGACTTTAAATGACACACTGGACCAAATGGACTTCACAGACATATTCAGAACATTCCATCCCAAAGAAACAGAATACACATTCTTCTCTAGTGCCCATGGAACATTCCTCAGAATAGATCACATCCTAGGTCACAAATCAGGTCTCAACAGGTACCAAAGATTGGGATCATTCCCTGCTTATTTTCAGACCACAATGCTTTGAAACTAGAACTCAATCACAAGAGGAAAGTTGGAAAGAACTCAAATACATGGAGGCTAAAGAGCATCCTACTAAAGAATGAATGGGTCAACCAGGAAATTAAAGAAGAATTTAAAAAATTCATGGAAACAAATGAAAATGAAAACACAACTGTTCAAAATCTTTGGGATGCAGCAAAGGCAGTCCTAAGAGGAAAGTATATAGCAATACAAGCCTTCCTCAAGAAACAAGAAAGGTCTCAAATACACCACCTAACCCTACACCTAAAGGAGCTAGAGAAAGAACAGCAAATAAAGCCTAAACCCAGCAGGAGAAGAGAAATAATAAAGATCAGAGCAGAAATCAATGCAATAGAAACCAAAAGAACCGTAGAACAGATCAACGAAATTAGGAGCTGGTTCTTTGAAAGAATTAACAAGATTGATAAACCCCTGGCCAGACTTACCAAAAAGAAAAGAGAAAAGACCCAAACAAACAGAATCATGAATGAAAGAGGAGAGATCACAACCAACACCAAAGAAATACAAACAATTATAAGAACATATTATGAGCAACTCTATGCCACCAAATTAGATAACCTGGAAGAAATGGATGCATTCCTAGAGATGTATCAACTACCAAAACTGAACCAGGAAGAAATAGAAAACCTGAACAGACCTATAACCACTAAGGAAAATTAAGCAGTCATCAAAAATCTCCCAACAAACAAAAGCCCAAGGCCAGATGGCTTCCCAGGGGAATTCTACCAATCATTTCAAGAAGAATTAATACCTATTCTTCTGAAACTGTTCCAAAAAATAGAAATGGAAGGAAAACTTCCAAACCCGTTTTATGAGACCACCATTACCTTGATCCCAAAACCAGAAAAAGATCCCATCAAAAAGGGGAATTACAGACCAATATCCTTGATGAACATGAATGCATAAATTCTCACCAAAATACTAGCCAATAGAATCCAACAGTACATTAAAAGGATCATTCACCACGACCAAGTGGGATTTATCCTGGGCTGCAAGGTTGGTTCAACATCCGCAAATCAAACAATGTGATACAATGCATTAACCAAAGAAAGAACAAGAGTCATATGATCCTCTCAATAGATGCAGAAAAAGCATTTGACAAAGTACAGCATCCTTTCTTGATCAAAACTCTTCAGAGTATAGAGCTAGAGGGTACATACCTCAATATCATAAAAGCCATCTATGAAAAACCCACAGCGAATATCATTCTCAATGGGAAAAAACTGAGAGCTTTCCCCCTAAGGTCAGGAATGCGGCAGGGATGTCCACTATCACCACTGCTATTCCACATAGTATTAGAAGTCCTAGCCACAGCAATCAGACAACAAAAAGACATCAAAGGCATCCAAATCGGCAAAGGAGAAGTCAAACTCTCACTCTTTGCAGATGATATGATACTTTATGTAGAAAACCCAAAAGGCTCCACCCCAAAACTGCTAGAACTCATACAGGAATTCAGTAAAGTGGCAGGATATAAAATCAATGCACAGAAATCAGTGGCATTCCTATACACCAACAACAAGACAGAAGAAATAGAAATCAAGGAGTTGATCCCATTTACAATTGCACCCAAAACCATAAGATACCTAGGAATAAATCTAGCCAAAGAGGCAGAGGATCTGTACTCAGAAAACTATAAAATACTCATGAAAGAAATTGAGGAAGACACAAAGAAATGGAAAAATATTCCGTGCTCATGGATTGGAAGAACAAATATTGTGAAGATGTCAATGCTACCTAGAGCAATCTACACATTCAATGCAATCCCTATCCAAATACCATCCGCTTTTTTCAAAGAAATGGAACAAATAATCCTAAAATTTGTATGGAACCAGAA
>NW_022590411.1:0-14546 GCF_004348235.1 Phoca vitulina | reverse complement strand
GGAAATGAACTGGACAGGTGAGACAAGAGACGCGTGGAAACCTATAAGAAGGCAGTTGTGGTACCAAGGCAAAGGAAGCCTTGATCAAGGAGGAGAGCAGCAACAGTGGGCATGGAGAGAGTCTCAGGGATTCGACATTTATTAAAGAGGCAAAATAGATAATTCTTGGTGACTGACGATATCGTAGTAATTGAAAAGGAGAAGTTTGGGATGGTGGCCAAATTTCCAACTGGGGCCAACGGGGTAGGTGGCATTTCCGTTTATTGCAATCAACACTTGATGAAAAACAGAGTTTAGGGTAGAAGAGGTTAGGGGAGGGGTTGAGACAGTGACAATATGTTCAATTTGGGAAAAATTTATTTTGAGGGGCAGTGAGATAACTAAGCAAGCAGTTCAGGAGAGATCTGAGACACAGATATAGATTAGGGGGTCGTCGGTATATACATGGTAACTGAACCCAGAAAAATGTGTAAGAGTACCCACAGAGAGTATGAAGAGTAAGAAAAGGTGAGGTCCTAGAAAAGAATATTGAATACAAGAACACTTAAGGATGGTAGAAGTAAGAGAGGGACAAAAAGAGGATGGAGGAGTGACTAGACAGAGAGGAAAAACATGATTTCAGGGAAACTAAGGAGAATGTTTTAAGGGATGACACATGGACAACAATGTTGTAACCAGTTGAGAGACCTGATAAGAACATAAACGTGGTGCCTGGGAGATTTAGTTACAGGGTGTCTTTGATGATCTCAGCGAAATGAATCTCAGAAGCATAGTATGTGGAAATCAGATTACAGCGGCACAGAAGAAGGCCAAACAGCAAGTATGGGCAAATGATTTGAGAAATTTGGCTATACAAAGGAAGAAAGAAATAAGGTACTAACTGGAAGAAACAAGGGGCAAGAAAGGGTTCTTTTCCTCTCCTTGTCCCTCCCTTTCTTTTTAACAGGTAAACACTGTTCTAAGCATTCCATCTTTAGTCTAAGTCTTTCCTGATACTATCAACTCTATCTGCATTACTGTCCTCATCACCAACCTCTTAACCTCCTGTGTTTAAATCCCACTAATCTTTCAAGGCCTGGATAAGATGCTACCTGTTAGTGAAACATTCACTACACTTACTAACTGAAACTAATCACAGTACCCTTCCTGTTTGTTGCACTTTGTTTATGACACGGGTAGGATACTGTACACGCTATAGTAAAGTAATTGATGTACAAATGTCTTTGTCCATTTGAGCTGCTTCAACAAAATGCCATAGTCTTAGTAGCTTATAAACAATAGAAACTTACTGCTCATAGTTCTAGAGGCTAAGAAGTCCAAGATCAAGGCACCAGTGTCTGGTAAGATTCAGGGTGTGGTGAGAACCAGTTTCCTGGTGTGTGGGATGGCACTTTCTTGCAGTGTCTTCACATGGCAAAAGGACCAAAGTATCTCTCTTGGGCCTGTTTTATAAGGACACTGATCCCATTCATGAGGGTTCCACCTGCATAGCCTAATCACCACCAAAAGGCCCCTCCTTCTATACCATCACCTGGAAGGTTAGAATTTTAATATATGAATCTGAAGGGGGACACAAACATCCAGACCATGGCAACAAGTATCATCTCTGCTGGCAAACCGTGAATCTTTTTTAACTACCAAAGTGCTGCACATAGAAATATTCAATAAATATTTCTTGAATGAACAAAACTCAACCATCAATAATATATGTTGTTATTACTTCAGCAGATGATGGGGGCGAGGGAGGAAGAGAGGAATATAACAGATCTGAGAACACAGCACCAATCCAAACTCCCACCACCTGGTCTGTGATGATAAGGGGAGCCGGAGGCATTGTGAACTTAGGAAAAAAAAACCTCTCACGTCCTATTTTCTACAGGGACACTGTAGTGTAGCGCAGAGCTTCCCAATGGGTGGGCCTGCCACAAATAACTGACCAGTATCACTAGGTACTAAATCCTTCTTTACTCTGACTTGACTCAGTGGGATCCAGGGAGAGACCTCTAGGTTATCCATCATCTCCAGGTCAGTTGCCTCCAGTTGTAAGCAGCCTAGCCGTTTCCCCCACCATGCTGTAAACACACGCACATTTTCTAGGTATGACATGATGTGGAAAAGACTGGAAGTACTGGTGTGGTCAGATAGGTAAGAAAATGAGAACAGGCTCTGAGATTAAAGAGACCTTAAAGCAAACCTCATCTCTGTTTATTTCTAGTTCTATAATCCTTGGCAAGTTACTTGGCCTCTCAAAGCCTCAGTTCCCTCACGTGGAATATGGAGAAGATAATAGTACCTACCCTAGTGTATAGTGGGTACTAGGAAGGATTAACCCAATACTGTTTAAACACAATGCCTGACACATAATAAGCATTCAGTAAATACTAGCTAGCTATAATTATTTCATCTTTCATCAGAGTGTCACCATCCACAGCCCTCTCCAACTGCCAAAGAGGGGCAAAATGGCTCAGATGCTCTGGCGGACACTGACTAGTAGGGTGGATTTTTTAAGTCACGGGAACTTTGTATACTATTTACATGTAAAGTTCCTATTAATATATGACTCCTTCAAAGCTGATAAAACTTAAATATCTGTTCCTCAGATTCACAATATTTGTCTCTTTCACTAGTGTGTTGATAGCCCTTGCCATAAACATTTAAAATTTCTTCCACTCATGTTGCAGGCCAAGAAATCAGACTTTCTGCACTATTTCCTATATGAGAATATAGAAGGTTCTACTTAGGGTACATTAGTCACACGCCACAAAACTGGGCACTGAAATAAGGCATCTGTGCCCAAAGTGTGACCTGTATAATGACTCCCACCTTGTAGATGACCACTCACAGGGTAGACTTCACTGACAGGCGGAAAAAAAAAAAAGAAAAAGAAGGGAAATTATGCTGAAAAGAAGAGATAGGCTGAATTTAAACAAAAAGTTCACAGCCAAAAAAAAGAGGGGGAGGGCCCCTGGGTGGTTCAGTTGCTTAAGTGTCTACCTTGGGCTCACTCAGGTCATGATCCCAGGGTGCTGGGATCCCTGCTCAGCAGGGGAAGGGGTCTTCTTCTCCCTCTACCCCTCCCTCTGCTCATGTTCTCTCTCTCGCACTCTCTCTCAAATAAATAAATAAAATCTTAAAAAAAAAGTTCAACAGCCAAGAGAGGGAATCTAGTCAGATTTGCAGGGTTAGAAATGGGGCAGGAGGTCAAGATCTAAATATTATTAACCCATAAAAACAGTTAAACCCAAAGGAATTATGATTTGGAAAGAATAGTTTTAGACAAGACAGAACATTTTACAAGGTGGGTGTGATCAGTTTTAGACATGACAGAACGTTTTACAAGGTGGGTGTGATCAGCCTAATATCCATTTAATTCATTTCTGGAGAGGAAACATTTGGTTCTTGAAGAGAAATGAAGCAGAGCAGAATTAGAACTAAATTCAGTAAGCTAAAAGATGAGACTTGTGAGATGTTCTATACACACAATAAAATTCTAGCCACTCTCTTTTATGACAACAGCTGTTAGTAACATTCCAATTTCTGCTTTACGTCAAAGTTTCATATTTCAATTGTAGCTTATTATTACTGTAGCCAATTTGATCTGAAAACCAAGAATGTAAAACCTGTCTTCTACAACCTAGTTTCAGACTTATGAAATTTCAAGTAGTTCAGAGCTTTAAAAAATAACAATCTCTTTTTATAAATCTCTTTGGAAATCTAGTCAGTCATTTTTCAACAAAATAAACTTTAATGCTACAAGTAAAATAATGTTCTCAAAGGTAATAAATACAGAATAAAGTTTAATATGTTTCTGAGTTCCTACATGAAATTAATATAACTTACCTTTAGAAGATTAAATGTAAGTGACAACTGACTATATGCACTGGCCTTAAGGCTGCAACTATATTGCAGAAATTAAAACTGAAGTCCTTAAAATGTACCAACTGCTGTTTAATACATATCTCTTTACATTTCATAAAAACATATTCATGATAAAATTTCACAGATGATTATAAATATATACTAATGTATAGTTTCTTCGTTTTAAGAAATTAGTAATAAGGCATAAGGAGGAGTAACATAAATTTAATTCCATTCTAAAATGCCATTCACAGACACATTTGTCACACTTAAAATGACATGACGGATATTTAATGGTAAGTGCCATAAAGCAATTCTAGTTATTTCCTTGACAATATATAATAAAGCAAAAAACAAAAAGATTGAAAGAGAAACGGTGGAGATGGGGAGGGTCAGAGGCAGGGAGGAAGATAGGGAAAGGGAGAGAGGCTGAAACACAAAGACAGAAAGCATAGCCATCTGACTACAAAGGAGCTTTTCTCCTTTCTGGTTTAAAATCTAGTCACAAGAAAGGAGTTCCAAGGATTTCTAATGGCAATTATCAGAAATATTATTTCAAACAGAAAGATTAATAATCCCATGAGATGGTATTTCTGTTATAGTTAAAACTATTTCATACACAAACCCAAAATATGCATTAAGAAAATTGTGACCAAACTTTTACCTTCCTTAATTTCTAGGTCTTTCCATTTAATTTCAGCTTTCCTCTCAAAAAGTGCTTTCCATTACATTGTACATTTAAGAGTACAAAAACAGCTGAATCTTTTGCCATGTTTCTCACATAAATTTCTAAATATTCAACTGTTTTGAAATGATTTATGGTATTTAGAGCAAATTTTTCAAAATTCTACTTCTACCTCTGCCCTAATTGCTGACTGAGCTAAGACAAGTCACAAAAATCCTCAGAGATTCTGTTTCCTCAACAGAAAAGGGACAATGCTATATTACATAATCTCTAATTTGCTCCCTACTCTAAAAATCTATGATCCTCTGAAACATTAAGTATTGGTATTATTCACTTTAAAGGAAAATACTTTTGTTTATGGAATTTTGCAACATATCAAATGAATTTAAAATAACACTGAATCAGCATATAATCCGTGAATTCTTAAATTCAGTTATTTTTAGGCTAAATAAGCATCAAGATCTATGTCAAATATATAAATTGATTCCTACAGTGAAAGTATGACTGAAGTTTGGCTCTACTAGGATAAATAACAAGCCCCCCGCCCCCACCACCACCACCAAAAAAAAAAGGGTAACGGCCAAATTTTGAGGGCTTTAAAGCATAGAAAAAAATCCTGAAAGAATGGAAAAGAAGCCAGGATGATGATATTGCAGAGGTAAAAGGTGTAGGATCAGAAGTTAGTATGTTTTAAATGTGCTCTTTACTGTAAAAAATTATCTAACCTCCATTTAGGAGACTACATTAAATAAGACAAATTTATCTTGGCGTCTCTATTTTCTCTCTGTAAAACATTCTAATATTCACATTGATTGCTCAGAAATAAAAACACCACTCTCAAATATGACTGCATACACCTCTGTTCACACTAGCTGAGTTATATGCCTGTCAAAAATCGGTTGTGTTTGTCCCCAGATGTGTTGATGTCATTTATATTTATTAATGTAATTATGTAACTGACCTACACATTACATAAACCAAAAAGGATTAAATTTTTTTTTTCCATGGAAACTGAGTTGAATGCTTTGGAAAGACAACACCTTATAAGTATGGTTTATACAACAAAAACAACTCAGGACCCCAGCTAGGGAACTCATACTCGAAGAAAATGCCTTGGTAAATGAGCGAATATAGATGTGTGCTAATAAAGCACTTAAGATATACACGTACAAACATTTTGGAGAATGCGTTAGTGAAAACAAACCTCATTCCACTGCCCTGAGGACGGCTTTCCTTGCATAGCTTTTGTCTCTTCAGCGTGGGCATCAGAATGAACACATGAGGAGAAGAACTGCCCTAACTGACCCGCAGACCTGCAGCATGACACAGAGCTGGCCCAGTCAACTTGCTTGTTACATGCTATGCTCCGTAGATGACAGCTAAAACTGGGATAATAAATTAAAGTAAAATACACAATGAATGCTAAAAGAAGTTGATATTGAGAAAAATGTAAGAGAGAGAAGGAGAAACTTAATAATCGCTAAGCATCCAAAGTGAGTATATGAATACCTGTTTTCTATTTCATCTAAGAAAAGGACTTGGATAAGCCCATTTCCCCTTGTTAGAGACATTTAGGATATTTGGGGAAAATGTCCTGACTCTATATATTGTCAACTACTAGAATGGGTTGCCAAGAGAGGCA
This sequence comes from Phoca vitulina, assembly GCF_004348235.1. Classification (NCBI taxonomy): domain Eukaryota; kingdom Metazoa; phylum Chordata; class Mammalia; order Carnivora; family Phocidae; genus Phoca; species Phoca vitulina. The sequence goes on along the minus strand of NW_022590411.1, from coordinate 8,361 downwards.
GTGAGATTATAAAGTCTTGGATTTTTTTTTTTTTCATTTTAATTTTATAATTTGTTTCTTGAGGTGACTTACAGATGTGCCGCTCAAGATGTGACCCCAGGGCCAGCAGCACTAGCATCACCTGGGAACTTCCTGGAAATGCAGAAGCTAAGATCCCACCCCAGACCAACTGAATCATCATCTGCATTTCAATAAAATCTCCCAGTGATCTGTATGCACATACAAGTTTGAGAATTTCCTTATAGCTTTTACATCAGACATCTGAATTTGTAATAATTCATTTTATACCTCTTGAGCATTAGTAAGTGTGTACTTCGGAATCAGTAAAAAGGAATACCTCATTTAACAACAAAACCTTTCTTTTTCATCCTTATTGGAACTATTTTATTTCTGCTCTTCTAAAGAATAATTTAAAAGAACACTATTTCACCAGGTCAATATTCTTTTAAGGTGAAAGCCATATCAGTCCAACTCATATCCATTCACACAGTTGTTCCTATCATTAGAATGTAATAGAAAATTATAAGGGATATAAGCTAAAATCCAAAAGAAAGAGTCAATAACTTTAGTTAAGCGATCAAAAACTTTAATGACTGTAAGTCTTAGGACTCAAGTAATTTCAACAAGGTTGGCTTGCTATAACAAATTTCCCTACATGTTTCATACCAGAAGTTGCTAGTGATTTTAAAAGGTGAGGGGAGTCTCCTCTTCTATAAGAATCCCTGAAAATATCTTAAAATGACACCCTGCAAGAAGGGTTTGTACAAAATATTACAATTGGTACAATTACAATTGGTACAATTGAGAATTATCCAATTCCAAAAGCACCTTTTTAACACTCAAGCAAGAAACATAAGATAAAATAGCAATTGTGCTCCTATTACTAGAGCTTGATGTTTCTGTGATAGAAGAAGCTTAACTCTGATAAGCTCAACTGCTTTCCATTATCAGATTCTGAATATTATTCTTGTTCTGAATGTGCTTTAAGGAGCTTAAAACTGTAAGAATTACATACTCCATTTTAGTGAACAAACAAATCACCTCAGAAAGCATTCCAAGGTAGCTTGGATTCAGAGGACCCGGGCTGCCACAAGCAACTTAATTCTCTAAGGCCTGGGAACCCAAAGTTATGTTTTCCTCCTCCTTTTATTTTGCGTTTTAGGATGACGGGAACACGATAAACAGCCAGCCCTCAGTCACCATCCAGGCCCCACCAGTACAAAGAGGCTTTGTGATTGACAAGAGCATATAAAAAAGGGAGGAGGAGACCCACTTTTTTCTTCCTCTAGGGAAGACTATGGCTGAAATTTTAGAACTTAAAAGCTTCTCCCGTTTCGACCAGCTCACCTTGCAGGTAAACACCTTCCTGGTTCAGTGACTCAATCACAAATTAGAGACAGAATCTGTGCTGAAAACTGATAATGGTGGAAAAATATTCTTTTACTGTAACTTTCAGCTCAGTGCAGCTGTAACGTACTTCCTCCCCCAGGAAGCCCTGTCACTAAACCTGTGCAGCACGAAAAATAAGCCTTCATGAGTGGAGATTTTATTTGACATTTTAAGGATACAGATTGGAATAAATCCAAATATTTCCAATTTTTGCTGTGACTTTTTAAAAAATGTCTAGAATAGATCATGAAAGAAAAAGAATTGATGATACATGACATAAATACTAATATAATTTCCTTCTATGCCCTTCCATTCAATTCAATAATTTTCTGCGGCAAGGACAGCGATTTAAAACATCTCCCTCAAAATAAAAGGACACTACAGCAAAATTCTTCTTCAATATATAATCAAATATAATCTATGAAATACATATTCAAAATATAATCAAGTCATGAACTAATAATTTCTTTTGCCAAAGACTATAATTTAATTTTCATTCAAACTAAATTGGGATGTATTAGCAATGCACTTTCTAGGTATTTAAAGAACATCCTCGTGATCAGTCTTTAAATGGCAATCCATGACTTTTCACTTTGATAAGCAAGACTTATATATAGAGTCAGGACATTTTCCCCAAATATCCTAAATGTCTCTAACAAGGGGAAATGGGCTTACCCAAGTCCTTTTCTTAGATGAAATAGAAAACAGGTATTCATATACTCACTTTGGATGCTTAGCGATTATTAAGTTTCTTTTTCTCTCTCTTACATTTTTCTCAATATCAACTTCTTTTAGCATTCATTGTGTATTTTACTTTAATTTATTATCCCAGTTTTAGCTGTCATCTACGGAGCATAGCATGTAATAAGCAAGTTGACTGGGCCAGCTCTGTGTCATGCTGCAGGTCTGCGGGTCAGTTAGGGCAGTTCTTCTCCTCATGTGTTCATTCTGATGCCTATAAGTCATCAGACTTATATTTAAGAATATTTTCACTAAACGCCTGTTTCATATAAATAACTTTATCTCATCCTTCATCTTGTTTTCCTCCAATTAATAAGTACTTTTGATATTGTACCATATCTGCATGTATTTCTGAAATTAGTCTTTGTTGGCAAGCCTATAAACCTTTTTTTAAACTGCACTTTTCAAACGCTACTACCAAGTAAAAAATTTAACATCCTAACTCAGAAATATCAAAAAACGAATTTCAGCACAATGTTGTATTAACAATCTTATATACACTTGAGACTTCTATGGCAGCTTCCTCTTTTGTTTTCCTTCTAATTCCAAAGTGTAGTGTCTCATAACCAAGAGCATACATATCCTAAACTGCAGTTCTGACAATTCTGGAAAGAGAGCTGATAAGCCCTACAGGGCACGTGCATGTTCTTCATTCTGTCATTCTCCAAGGGAACACTCCTTCAAATACACCTGAGGAAAAGAGAAGTCTCCTGATGTTCTGTTTCAGTGTACGCCTATGTGCCCACAAAAACGAGTAGCATCCCTGAGAGGCAGCAACCAGTGGGATATCTGATGGTGGTAACACAAGAAACACCATGCCTCTGTGCAACAAAGGTTTGTTTCCAGTTCAGATTTTTTAATAACATGCTAATTGATATAATTTACATAATATACAAATCACTATTTAAAATGCAACATTCAGTGATTTTTATAGTCCCAGCCTTGTGTACCCATCATCACAATTACTTTAAGAACATTTTCATCACCATTAAAAAAATACTCATTTGTAGTCATTCCCCATTCCCTGCAAGTCCCCTAGTCATAGGCAATGCAAATCTACTTTCTATCTCTATGGATTTGCCTATTCTGGACATATCATATAAATGGAATCATAGACTACATGAATGATCTTTACAGCTCAGACTTAAATAATAAAAATAGCTAACATTTATTGAGTGTGTAAAATATGACAGTCATTTAATTCTTTTATTTGACAGAGAGACAGAGACAGTGAGAGAGGTAACACAAGCAGGGGGAGAGAGAGAGGGAGAAGCAGGCTTCCTGCAGAGCAGCGAGCCCGATGCGGGGCTTGATCCCTGAGCTGAAGGCAGACGCTTAAGGACTGAACCACCCAGGCGCCTCAACAGTCATTTAATTCTTATAATAATCCCATGAGGTAAGTACTATTACTATTCCCACTTTAAGATGAGAAAGCTGATGCACAGAGAGGCTAAGTAGCTTAGCCAAGATCACAAAACAAGTTAGATGAAGTGAAGATTTGAACATAACGCAGCCTGGCTCCACAGTTCACGCTCTTAACCAACTCTGCTACACTACAGTGCCCCTTACTTACCTCTAAGCAAACTCACACGGTTGAAAACAACAGAAACAAAGTCAGGCTTGAAAAAAACATAGTGAGTTACAGCATTCCTCATAACCAATAAAATAAGCAATTAACTGCTTCAAATTTGTACATCTGTATCAGCAAAGTCTAAGAACTTTCTGTGATTAGTAGTAATTCTCCTTAAACAAGAAGAAGATAGCACACAGAAGAGGATTCCCCGGACTTGAAAGAATAGATGCTTGGAATCATTATTTTAGTCATGTTCAGATCATTAAGAGTTATCACCAGTTTCTTTTAGTGAAGAACTGAAGACTGGTGTCAGAATCCTTTCTACCGCTTCTAATAATTTGTTGTGTGCACCTGGGCAAGTGGATGTGAGTATAAGTGTGTGTAATTCAAGAGAAGGCTTGCTGCTTAGACTAATCACAGAAAGTTCCTAGTCTTTTCTAATGCAGATATGCCAACAAAAGGCATTTCATCATCCAGCAACATGATATGATCTCATTTGAGAAGTATATCTATGTAGAAGATGTGGAAGGAGAGAGGAAATGAGGAGGGGGGAAGAAAAGGAATAAGGAAGGAAGGGAAAGCGGAAGGCAGAGGGAGAGAAGGCAGGCAGGTGGAGAGGAAAGACAGACAAAGACATAGCAAATGGCCAATAAGGATATACACAAAGGTAGCAGTTATTCTCTGAAAGATTTTGTTTGGTATTTTTCTACAATGAACAAAATATATACATATATGTATTTTACAAAAAAATCAATATAATCTTAATTTGAGGCTATTTGTCCTCTAATGTGTTTTACAAAATTCTGGCTATTTTTCTAATTCACAAGGCATCAGTTCTCATTATAGAGTTAGTTTTATCATTCTTCTTTACTCATCATAATTCCCAAATTTAAAAATCTCTCTAGGCATTATATCATAACTCAACCAAATAAAGCCAAAAGGTAATTCTTAAAAGTATCTGCAATTACTTCTGTATCGCCTCTTCACAGCTAAATCGCTTCAAGCTTCTATATTTATCATTTATAAATTATATTCAATTCCAAATAATTTTAATCTCATATTTTCAAAACCATTATATTTATATCTCAAGCCCAAATGAAATGGAGTAAGTTATAATTACGACTATGGTGTATAGGTGTGTAAGTTTGCATAGCTGGAATCCCTGGTTTTGGCTAATACTATAGATCTTCTATTGTATACAGTAGAGTGGTGTTTGGGTTAAGAATGAATAATAAATTTAATTCAAAGGAGTTTATAATTTCAGACTTCATTTAAAAGACTCCTATTAAAAGACTTTCCTTTAAGGGAAAGGAAGCTTACATGGAGACAGTAGTTGGCCTACACCTCAGGGTAGCAAGCAGGTCTGCAAGCCAATTTTTGTAATGGACACCTGAAATATTAACGCATTACATTAGAAAGTGGAAAAGCCCTTCCCAGTTGTCTTAGTTCAAGCTAGTATAACAAAATACTAGACACTGGATGGCTTACAAACAACGGAAATCTGTTTCTCACGGCTCTTGGGGCTGGGAAGTCCAAGGCCATGGGTGCCAGCCTACTCAGTGCCTGGTGCAGCCCACCTCCTCATGGACAGAGGCTTCTCCCTGTAACCTCCTATGGCAGAGGAGAGCACGGGCGCTCTCCTCAGCCCCTTTTATACAAGAAGATGATATACCAGCAAATTCTGGGAAAATACTGGCTTTTAACTACACGGAAGATACACAAAAATGAATGTAGATTCTTCCAATACAAATGGCCACTCTAGCAACATAACTTAGGCCTCCTCTTAACCTACTGCTTCTAGCAATTGCTTCCTCTTCCTTATTCCTCCCCTTCTCTATCATTCCCACCTCTACAGGCAAGAGATGAAATAGTCAACTGTGTGAAAACAGGGTCAAGTGCACGGTAGCTGTTTGAAAAATGACAAAAAAAGTGCTGCAGACACTTTCAGGAATCACCTATGGCTTTATTCTGTTGAGTTATGATAGAATATGATGCAATATGATGCCCAGAGAGATTTGGAATGTGGAGTGAAAAGGATACCCTATTTGGCTCCATTCTTTTTTTTTAAGTTTTTATTTTAATTCCAGTTAGTTAACATACAGTGTTGCATTACTTTTAGGTGTATGTGTAGTGATTCAACAATTCCATACATCACCGGGTGCTCATCACAACAAGTTGCACTCCTTAATCCCCATAACCTTGGTTGGTTCCATTCTTTAGATTTTTTTTAAACCAATTTCCAATGGATGGACTAGCAACTAGTTAAGAGTAAGGCTGGCAACAGAAAGACACAGCCAAATCTTGCTGCTCTGGGAATCTGGGGCCAATACACTTCCTTCCTCCTCACTCTCCTCCCTACCCACTTACCCCAACCCCCACAGCGCCCATCTACCCTATACTTCCAAGACCCCTTCTTCTCTAGCCCCACTTACTGTGCTGCCCCAACACCCCTCCAGTCAGATGGCATCAGAGTAGGGAATAGGGAGGAGAAGAAAGAAAAAGGAAGACAAGTAAAAGGAAAGCCCCAGGTTAAACCATAATCCCACTCTTTTGGCTCTTAAATTTGCGGTATTAGCCTGTTTTTGTTTGTTTGTTTGTTTTAAGATTATTTATTTCGGGGTGGGAGGGAGAGAATCTTTAGCAGACTCCTCACAGAGCACGAGCCCAATGCGGGCTGAAATCATGACCTGAGCCAAAACCAAGAGTCGGATGCTTAACCACCTGAGCCACCCAGGCGCCACTGTTTCATTTTGCTTTTAACCACTCTCTTCCTGAGAGGTCTAATTCTGTTCTTCTATCCCCTCATTTCCCGTCTCCTATGCTCTGAGCTCTTGCTCTGACAGGGGACGCTGTGGAATAGCTCAAGAACTGGGTAATTTCCAATCCTTTTGCTTTAGCTCTAACATATTGGAAATAAATATATTTTCCCAAAAATATATTATCATAAATATTATTTGTTTCTATAGTACTACTGGCACTATACTCCAAGTACATTTTATGGATTCATTTATAGGTTAATTTTAAAGGATTAGCTTGGAAACTTAAGTATCATTTAAAAAATATTTTCTTGGGGCTATCTGTTCTAAATTCTCATAACTATAGGGATACTTTTATGGATGAAAAATTTAAAAAGAAACCAAAGAAATAATTTACCAAAGCCACAGAATTAGTAAGTGGTAAGAGCCAAAACCTAAAGAGAGGTCTGTTCGAACGTGAGGCACTGAAGACTATACAATTTCCATTATACCATGGAACCTCCAAAAACACATCTATGTTTTTCATTAAGTAAATGAAAATTCTGAAAAGCTAAAAATTTTACTCAATCATTAGATATTTTAAACTCAGTATCATTTATTCAAACATTTACCAGGTACTCTTTTACTCAAACCATCTCCAGCAATAATCACCAATGCTAATAAACTATGACTGACATCATCAGGGAAAAAAAAAATGTATCTACATTATTTCAAGAATTCACCACTAATGTTAGAACTTTATCATATTATTTCTCTTACTTATGAATATTTGATTTGCTGAGACTTCTGTTAAGGTAACAGATTCTTACACCCAAGAGTGATTTTTTGTGGCTCAAAACAGAAATGCTTTATTAAAATCTTCTGTGAATTGTCATTTCCAAAACAAAAACATTTTCATTTCTCCTAAATACTTAAGAAGAATTATTTATAAGAATTATTCTTCTGTTAATAAAATAAATACAAGTGTAGAACTTGGAACAAATGACTTCTTATGCATGACATAGCTATTAACTACTATTAAATTCTAGCTACATTGTATCTTACAGATTCAATAAAAAATAAATACAACTATATAGTGCCAACTTGATTTAGGTGAAAAGTGCTAACATAAGTTAAAATTGTTTTAGTAAAAAAAAAAAAGATAAGCATAATTATGGTTTATCCTTTATTGTAACTGCAAACTGCCATCTTGATTCACAGAGGCTCCAACATCCAGTGGAACCTGAGAACTACTAGAACAAGCCTACTGGCATGTTAACAGTGTAAACTCTTCACTGACTTAGTAACATGTCATCACTTCTTGAACTTCGACATCAATAAAAATAAATAAAATATTTACATTTAGAAAACCACCCAAAAATGCATTTTTATTCTTGAAAATAAAACTGCAAAGACAACTGACCACTTCTAATGTGATTGTGTGCCACAAAGTCTGTAAGAAGTTGCATTTTAAGTTGATAGTATTTCTCCAAACGATATTTCTCTTTGCTTTCTACTAAAAAACAACAAACATTTATATTAGATATAAAATGTTTGAGCAATTTCTTTATTGAGGCACAGTATTTCAAAGGCTGATAGGCAAAAAGTGAAAACAGATTTGCCACAACTTCCATCCATAGATGGAGTATATTCACCACATGGGCAGACTAATTCTCTACCTCCCCCAAAAAGAAAGTCAGATTACAGTCATTTGACTTGATAATAAGCTCTGCATTGTCAGACACAGTGATTTACAAAATTTTGAACCTATGTTTTCTCACCTTTTCAACTTGCTTTGAGGAAAGCAACAGTCCTGAGGATCTCTACCTTTATCTTTGCATAGGACAGATTTTGCATTCTTGGTAAGCTCCCTAGTTAGTTGCCATTTATGAAAGTACCTCAGTTCACCTGCATATATCTTCT
>NW_022590410.1:0-14629 GCF_004348235.1 Phoca vitulina | reverse complement strand
TGGGAGGATGGGTTAGCCTGGTGATGGGTATTGAGGAGGGCACGTTCTGCATGGAGCACTGGGTGTTATGCACAAACAATGAATCATGGAACACTATATCTAAAACTAATGATGTAATGTATGGGGATTAACATAACAATAAAAAAAATTAAAAAAAAAAAAGAATTGGGAGGATTAATTAGGATTTTATTGATTCACTTCATATTTGGTTCTGTAATTTTACCCAGTTCTTAAATAACAAAATGCATTTAAAATGTCACTGGTTTTTAAATTATTTTTCTCTCAATGTGGCACATAACAAGCATATATTAAGTATTCTATTTCAACTTCAAATGATGGGTGTTAAAATTTCAAATGAAATAGTTTAAGTGTTTCCTTAAAAATATTTAATAATATTAAAGGAGGAAATTTTAAAAACCAAAAAAAAAAAAAAAAAAAGTACCAGAGACCTTCCTTCTTAGATTTGCTCCAAGGAAAGTTGACATTTTTTTCCTTTTTTTTTTTTTTTTTTAAGATCTATTTATTTGAGAGAGTTTGAGGAAAAGAACACAGTGGGGGAGGGGCAGAGGGAGAGGGAGAGAGTATCTCAAGCAGACTCCCCACTGAGTGAGGAACCCAATGCAGGGCTCACTCTCATGACCCTGAACTTGAGCCAAAATCAAGAGTCAAATGCTTAACTGACTGAGCCACACAGGTGCCCCAAAAGTTGATATTTTCTAGGTAATCTAGATAACCCATCCCCACTGAGGCTGCTGCCACCCCTAATCCTAACCACCACCTTCACTACAATTGACAGTAGATCATATGAGCTTGTTTATTTCCATCATAATACTTGCAGCACACACACTATAACTTGTTCTAGATATACTGTACTCATGACTTCACCACTAATGCCCAGTAAATAAAAACTACTTAAAAGACAATTGACATTAAAATGTTAAGTTTTATTCTCTCCACTTATTAAGGTCAAGAATGATATGGAAATTCTGTAAATTCATGATAGATCTAGTCTTCTTTTGTATTGTTACTTAACTCTCCTAAGGGGTCACTCTCAACCTTATGATTTAAGTTACTTCCAATGCATATCTGTATTTCATCCAGCAGAGATGGTAACAGAAGAAAAGGAGTTGCTTCCCTGACATGAAAGTTACCTCTTAGAAGTTGCCTGGATAATTTTGGCTTCTATTTCATTGACCATATCTAGCTATTAGAGAGATAGGGAAATATCACTTTTTCTGGGCAGTGATATGAAAAGCTAAAATTTGGTGGGTTTAATATCTAGAAAAAAATGAAGTTGAAAAGTCCTGAATTAACCAAAAAAGTGCTATCATGGTTGTAACTTCTATCACTGTTCAATTTTCTTTTCCTGGGTGTTTAAAAATAGACAGAGTGGCCTACAGTAATTTTACTGAAAAAAATTTAAAAAAATAATAAAGAAAATCTTTGCAAATCATGTAGTAGTAATAGTGCAGATTTTAAGATTATATAACTAGAGCAAAATTAAACAAATTTGTCTATTTGATTTTACTGAAAATACATTTAACAGTCTTGTGCAGCTAAGATGAGAGAGGGATGAGTATTCTTAATATTATAATAACAATACTATTAGATCATAAGATTTTAGTGATTAAAAAGGTCTTGGAGATTTTTAAATTCCAATTCCTTATTTTATAAACAAGGAAGTTAAAGTGCATAGATTTTTAAATGTCATTCTCAAAATCACAATGCTAGGTAGTAAAAGAGATGGGAGTGGATACCATTCTCATCTCTTCCTATGCTTTTTATTTTATAACATGCTGTCAGGTTAGGTTTTTAATAATGGTATCATTTAAATAAGAGGGCTCAGCTTACTGTCTAGTCTGTATGCCCACCGTAATATGAATGTGGAAAAAAAGCTATTATTGATTGGCTGTCATTTTTTGTTCAGACTCCATTATCCAAATTGTGGCTGAAGTTTACATATTTTCAGAGGACAGACTGATGTGGGGAAGATGTTGGGAATTAGAGAAGCAAATTCATCTTGGGAATTTGAAAGATAGATGAGTATCTATGTCCCCAGCATACTTTGAGCTGATTCTTCCCTGTATTCTTTGAGGTGAAGAAATGGATGTCCAGTGAGAAAAAGATTCTTGGAATAGCTACCAATTTCCTATAAGTCTCAGTCAGATAGTGAATACAGAACCTTCCCCATCAATATATAAGTCAAAGCAGTCAATAGCCTTAAGATTGTACCAAACTGCAACTGGGATTAAACAGATTTGGAAGAGTGTATGTGAATTCTAGAACACCTAGTTTGCTAACAGTATAAATTCACCCCCAGAATATTAGTTAACTTAGCAACAATGTGATCTAAAATATATATGATTTAATATTTTGGACTCCATCATGTCAGGATGTTACTATTATCATAACCAGTTTTGCTACTCAGCCTGTACACACTGGTACAGCTATACAAATTATTCAAATAATGAGATTTCTTTATACCAGTTGGTAAATAGCCAATAGCCTAATCTCTGCAACCTTTTTCAGATCAAATTTGGGTCAAATCTGGATTTGTTCAAATACAAAAAATAATAACTCTTTATTTATTATGATATTTATATCACTATATTTATGCTATAGACTGACTTTATTCTGACTGGTCTGAACCCATATCTTTCCTAGTGTAAAATATTTTGAAAATTACTTCTAATCATAACCAACCCAAGTTAAGCTTTCTAAATGTTATTTTCCTCTGACTAGTCATTATTGCATGGTCTTTTTATTTTGAAGTAATCTTCATTAGTTCTCTCACTGCCTCCCTTGATCTTAGTATCTTGACCAGTGCCTTTATGAATAAATGTGTTTATTCTTCCTGAAATAAAAAAAAATTAGCACAATGCAATGTTTTTAAGAAATATAAATACATTTTACATAAAAGTTATTTGGATTGGGACGCCTGGGTGGCTCAGTTGGTTAAGCATCTGCCTTTGGCTAGGTCATGATCCCGGGGCCCTGGGATCAAGTCCCCCATCAGGCTCCTTGCTCAGCAGGGAGCCTGCTTCTCCCTCTGCCTGCCACTCCCCCTACTTGTGCTTTCTCTCTCTCTCTCTCTGACAAATAAATAAATAAAATCCTTAAAAAAATATTTTTATTAATAATTAGTTGAAAACAAGTTATTTTATTTCAAAATATGCATATTTTAAATTAGCATTTTCAGTATAACATACTTATTAACAAAACGAAAAGAGAAAATACCAAGTAAAACAAATCATTTTCTACCCACCACAGCTTTGTATTAAAATACCAAACCAATATATTTAGATGTCACATACAGGTATTAGTGAATTCATTATTCTGTTTTATAAACATTTGCTAAACAGCTAAAATGTTTGAGGTTTTGTGGTAGGTAGATATTAGAGGCATTTTCCTTCTTTTAATAAGCTTCTTATCAGGAAAATGGGAAAGCAAAGGGGCAAATGAAGTTCATTTAAATTGTGAAATGTTTCATAAGACCCTCCCCCCATAGAGGATCAGTGTATGCCCATGACATGGTGAGTCCCTAAAATCTGGAGTTTTGAAACCCAGTGGCCACCTGAGATAAAACACCAGAGCACTGTGCTGTCAGGTGGGCAGACAGTTCAGACACAGGCAGGATAAAGGCAGGGATCTGACTGACAGAATTCTGGGACCAAGAGAGGAAATTATTTGCTCTTCTGTGAGGGCTTCCTACTATTCGTAGCAGGTGTGAACTCCCCTTTCCAGGGACAAGAGGTGGCCAACACTATTTTCAACCTTCTCATCAGCATGGACAGACTTCAGCAAGCAGCACAGCCCACAGTGTAGTCTTGAACCACTTTCACCAACTCTCACCCTCCTGTGCTCTGTAAGTGCCACTTTTGATAGGGTAAGAGTGATTGAGAGCCAGAGCAACAGCAGATCCCTCCCTCAGAGGACCAGCACAATCCCCACAACCCTGCACACACCAGGTCTACTGTTCATAGAGTGTTGCAATGTTTGAACTCTAGTGGAAATAGGACCAGGTATAGACTTTCCTAACACACAAAAGACAGAGATGTAGACAAATGCCAAGATGGAGGAATTCATCCCAAAAGAAAGAACAATAAAGTTTACAGCCAGGGAACTAATCAAAATGAGATAAGTAATATGTCTGAATCAGAATTTAAAACAACAATAATAAGGATACTAGCTGAGCTTGAGAAAGCATAGGAGAAACCAAAGAGACCCCCTTACCACAGAGATAAAAGACCTAAACACTAGTCAGGCCCAAATAAAAAATGCTATAACTGAGAGGCAAAACTGACTGGATGTAATGACCATAAGGATGGAAGAAATAGAGGAATGAATAAGTGATAGAGATGATAAAATTATGGAAAATAATGAAAAATGAAAAGAAGAGGGAAAGAAAAATATTGGATCACAAATGTAGACCTAAGGAACTTAGCAACTCCATTAAAACATAATAACATTCATATCATAGGAGTCCTGAAAGAAGAAGAGGGGGGAAAAGGGCAGAAGGTTTATTTGAGAAAATTATAGCTGAAAACTTCCCTAATCTGGGGAAAGAAACAGACATCCAAATCCCAGAGGCACAGAGAACTTCCATCAAAATCAACAAAAACCAGCCTACACCAAGACATATTGGTAAAGTTTGCAAAATATGGAGATAAGGAAAGAACACTAAAATGCAGCAAGCTTAAAAAAAAAAAAGAATAATCACTAACCTACACAGGAAGACAAATCAGGTTAGCAACAGATCTCTCCACAAAAATTTGGCAGGCCAGAAGAGAGTGGCATGATATAATCAATGTACTGATTGGGAAAAATTTGTAGCCAAGAATACTTTACTCAACAAGGCTGTCATTCAAACAAAAACTGAAGGAGTTCATGACCACTAAACCAGCCCTACAAGAAATATTAAAGGGGACTCTTTGAGTGGGAAAGAAACAACAAAAGTAATAAAGTCTAGAAAGGAGCAGAGAAAATCTCCAGAAACAAGGACATTACAGGTAATACAATAGCACTAAATTCATATCTATAGATAATCACTCTGAATGTAAATGGACTAAATGCTCCAATCAAAAGGCATAGCATATCAGAATGGAAAAACAAAAACAAACAAACAACAACAACAAAAAACAAGACCTAGCTATATGCTGCCTATAAGAAACTCATTTTAGACATAAAGATACTAGCAGATTGAAAGTGAGGAGATGGAGAACCATCAATCATGCTAATGGACACCAAAAGAAAGCCAGAGGAGGCCATTCTTAACAAACTAGACAAAAAGATTTTAAACCAAAGACTGTAACAAGAGATGAAGAAGGACACTACATCATAATAAAGGGGTCTATCCAACCAGAAGATCAAATTATTGTAAATATTTATGCCCCCAACTTGGGAGCACCCAAACATATAAATTAATATCACACATAAATTCATTGATAACAATAAAATAGTAGTACGGGACTTTGACATCCACTTACAGAAATAGACAGATCATCTAAGCAGAAAATCAACAAGGAAACAATGGCTTTGAATGACACACTGGACAAGATGGACTTACCAGATGTATTCAGAACGTTTCATACTAAAGCAGCAGGATACACATCCTTTTCAAGTGCACATGGAACATTCTCTAGAATAGATCACATACTGGGTCACAAATCAGACTTCAACAAATACAAAAAGATCGAGATCATACCATGCATATTTTCAGACCACAATGCTATGAAATTTGAAGTCAACCACAAGAAAAAATTGGAAAAAAACACAAATACATGGAGGTTAAAGAACATCCTAACTAAAGAATGAATGGGTTAACCAGGAAATTAAAGAATAAATAAAAAAGTACATGGAAGCAAATGAAAACGAAAACATGATAGTCCAGAACCTTTGGATGCAGTATAGGTGGTCATAAGAGGGAAATATATAGCAATACAGGCATACCTCCAGAAGCAAGAAAAGTATCAAATACACAACCTAAATTTACACCTAAAGGAACTAAAAAGGAATAGTAAATAAAACCTAAAGCCAATACAAGAAAAGAAATGACTGAGATTAGAGTAGAAATAAATGATATGGAAACAAAAACAACGACAAGAACAACAAGAACAACAACAACAAAACAGAACAGATCAACTCAACTAAGAACTGGTTGTCTGAAAGAATTAATAAAATTGATAAACCCCATCCAGACTTATAAAAAGGAAAAGAGAAAGGGCCCAAATAAGTAAAATCATGACAGAAAGAGGAGAGATCACAACCAGCACCACAGAAATACAAACAATTATAAGAGAATAATAACATAGGAAAAGAAAAATTAAGTAACATTGTGAATTTCATATTAATAACGAGTGAAGCCAGGATTTAAACCTAGTTAGGCTGTCTTCTGAACCTTTGGTCTTAAACTACTGCATAGTGAGTCTTTAATCATGGCAGTATACCATTTCTCTTCATATTAACATGACACTGTTCAGCTTTTTTTATCCTTTGTTCTGAAAATGCATTTGGAATGAAGTAATATATTATTAAAGATTAACACTGACCATTTTAATTTTTTATCCGGGCTTAATAAGGTTTAGAAGACAAAGTACCTAGTAAGCCTTCAACAGTAGAAAAATCAATAAAAATAATATTCACAATAATGGAAGACCACAACCATCTTTTTCATTTGAATCTAATATTTATGTCTCACTAATGAGTCTAAAGTATTGTTTACATTTATTACTTAGATAAATTTATAAGATAATTTTTATATAGTAATACACTAATGCTATCTACCCCAAATATTTTTTTGACTTTATTCAGCTTAAGAAATATGAATTGCTTTATAAGTTTGTATTAAAAGGCTTAAGGTTGACTATAAAAATCTTTACAATAAATTATTTTGTAATTAAAATGTTATAACTGGCCAGTGGTCACTGTAAAATTTATAATCATGTTTCTGTTTTTATTTATGATTGTTTTGTCCCAAATATGACTAGGCAACATTGAATCATTCCCACATCATCAGAGATTCAAGTCTAATGCCCAATGACATATTAGTAAGGCATGGTCATTTTTCTATATTAAAGAGACAGAGATCAGATTCAAGGAGGCTGTGGCAGTTGGAATCTATGGGATAGAGTAAGGAGAGAAAGGAAATAGATAGATAAAAAGATCCAGAAATCTGAAAAGAAGACTTCTGAGTCTGTTGGTAAATGTCAAACCATGCATACATAGGATGAAACTCCATAAAGCTGGAAAAGAATGATCAGAAAGCTGTATGTTGAACAATTTCTGTGCAGGACTTAGAGACTTTCAAGTTCTACCAACCAATGTTGAAAATCCTCATAAAAACCAAGGACATTCAATAGAGAAACTGCAAGCATTGTTCCTTAAGTGACTAAACTAATCCTGAGGTAAAAGTTCTATTCCCAACAAAAGTTAAAAAACAAAAAACAACAAGTCAGTAAAGAATCAGGGTGCTCTGCAAATAAAATCACTTCCTACCAGAACAAAACCCAACATTGATAAAGTAAAATAATAAATTACACTATTCAAAAATGTAAAATTCATGATGTGAAGATTCTGATATAAAAATTACTAGGCCTGTAAAAATCAGGAAAATGTGACCCACAACCAGGAGAAAAACCAGTAACCAGAAAGAGATACAGAAGTGATAAAATTATGAGATTAGCAGGCACTCTTTAAAGTATTAAAAATATGCTCACTGACTTAAAGAAAAAGAATAGAATAAAGAAATGGAAGACTTGAAACCAAACTAAGTGAATCTTCCAGAGATGAGCATATATTGTCTGTACTAAGGAAGTTCACTGGCACAGATGAATTGCAGATTAGATGTTGCAGAAGGAAATATCAGTAACTTGAAAACATAATAATAGAAACCATGGACTAAAATGGAAAGACAAGATTGGAAGAAATGAGCTGAGTCTCAGTGTCTGTGAGACAATATCAAGTAGTCTAACTTTTGTGACGTTGAGTCCCAAAATGAGAAGTGAGAAAGCAGACAGAAAAAAAAAAAAAAAAAAAAGATGTAAGGACATTTTTTTATTTTTTTTAATTTGAGAAACTACAGAGAGAAATAGCCAAAGATATAATCATACTGAGACATTTTAACACATCTCCCTCAGTAACTGATAGCTCATCAAGATAAAATCAAGGCTATGCAGTTTCTGCCTGTTTCTCATGGGACACTTGCTCTGGGAGAAGCCAGTCATCATGTAAGAAGTTTAACTATTCTGAGACTGCTGTCTGGAGAAACCATGGATAAACACTTGAAAGCCTCAGATGAACTCCCTACAGAAAATCAGTATCAACTCACAGCAACGTAAGTGAACCATGTTAGATGTCAACTTAACTGAAACTTCAAGGGACTGCATTCTCAGCCAATATTTGGATATTATCCCATAAATGAACCCAGCTAAGCTGTCCCCAAAGTCCTGACCCACAATATAAAATTATCATTTAGAGCTGCTAAATTTTGACATATTTTCTTATCCAGAAATTGATCACTGGAACAGTAAACAAATTCATAACCTGATATAGACATGACAGGAAATTAAAAAAAAAAAGAACATTAATCTCACTTTTGATCATGGTTGCAAAAATCTTAGTCAATATACTAACTATAGGGGCACCTGGGTGGCTCAGTCAGTTAAGTGTCTGTCTTCAGCTGAGGTCATAGTCCCAGGGTTCTGGGATCAAGTCCCACATCGGGCTCCCTGCTTAGTGGGGACCCTGCTTCTTCCTCTCCCTCTGGCTGCTTCTTGCTCTCCCTCTCCTGCTACTCCCCCTGCTTGTGCTCTCTGTCAAATGAATAAAGTCTTTAGAAAAATATAAACACTAACTATATATACAGCAATAGACAGATGATTAGATAGACTGATAGGTGATAGATAGATAGATAGATAGATAGATAGATAGATAGATAGATTGATGATAGATAGATGATAGATGATAGATAGATGGATAGATAGATGATAGATAGATGATAGATGATAGATAGATGGATAGATAGATGATAGATAGATAATATGCCATAAGCAAACCAGTTTTTTTTTTCCCTCCAGGAATGCAGTATTGTTTTGACATTTGAAAATCTATCAGTGTAATTCAACATATTAACAGAATAAAGAAGAAAAATAATTGATTATTACAATAGGTTCAGAAAAAACATGTAATGAAATTCAACACCCATTCATGATAAACAGTTTTAGCAAACTAATTTCCCTGCACGTCTGTTGGGAGTGTAATTATGTATAGCCACTGGGGAAAACTATTTTGACATTGTCTGTCAACTTTGCACATATGCCTACCCAATGGCCCTGAATTTTTACTCCTAGGTTTATACTCAATATACATGCACACAAGCAACAAAATATATGTATAAAATTTTCTTAGCTGCACCATTTGAAAGAATACCAAGTTGGAAGCAATCCAAATACCCATCAACATTTGAATGAATAAATAAATTGTGTTTTTATTCATACAATGAAATATGACTTAGCAGCAAAAATAAACATATACCAGTAAGAACATGGATTAATATCATATGCAAAATGTTAAATGAATAAAAGCTACACACAAAAGAATAGACACCATATGGTACCATTTTTTAAAGTCCCTAAAATGACAAATATCTATAATTTAAAAATTCAAGATAATGTTTACATTTGAGAAGGAGGAGGAAGGAGTGATCTAGAAGTGGCATGTGGAATGCTTTGGATGTGCTGGTAATAAACAATTTCTTGATCTATATGATTTCTCAGGTATAGTCACTTAGTAACAACCACTAGTAAGCAAAATAAAGCCCCCCTTACAAAGACATTCATGTCCAAATTCCTCAATTTTGTGAACATGTAAGTTACATGGCAAAGGAGAACTAAAGGTACAGATGGAATTAAGGTTACTAATCAACTAATCTTGAAATGAAAAGATTATCCTGGATTATGTGGATGAGTGGGTTGGGAGATGTAACCACACAGTGGAAGAGGGAGTCAGAAGAGTGAGAACCAGAGAAATGGCAGCATAAGAAGGACTTTGCCTTACACTGCTGGCTTTGAAGATGGAGTCATGGGGCCATGAACCAAGGTGGGTGGTTTTTAGAAGCACTCTCTTCCACAAACTACAAAAAGAGCAGGACCCTACTGACATCTTGATTTTAGCGCAGTCAGATCCATTTCTGACTTCTGACCTCCAGAACTGTGAGATAACAAATTCATTATTTTAAACCACTAACTTTGCTGTAATTTGCTACATAAAGTAGTAGTAAGGAAACTAATATATGTCATCAAGCTATACATTATTTGCATACCTTTTGTAGTTATTTAACATTTTCAATAAAAATAAAAAAAAATTCATGTGTGTGTATGATCTAGATTATCAATTTCAAACAGCACTGAAGTTCCTAGAAATTAATGTTCAAAAGTAAAAGGGAATTAATAATTTTTAATACTCAGGGTAGGAACGATTTCCAGTTATCAATGAGAAAACAATTTGGTGCATTTCCAAATCCCATGTGGTGGGATTAATAATGGCTCCTAAATGGTGGCTCCTAAAAGGTGTCCATGTCTTAATCCTCAGCACCTGTGGCCATTTAACCTCATATGGTGAAAGTGACTTTGTGATATGACTAATTTAAGGATTTTGAGATGGATAGATTATCCTGAATCATCTAAGTAGGCTTAATGTAACAACAAGGATTTTAAAAGAATGTAGGAAAGTCAGAGTGGAAAAAAGAATAAAAACAACAGAAACAGAAGTCAGAGTGATATGGGGCAATGATCCAAGGACTGCAGGCAGCTTCTAGAATCTGAAAAGTTATGGGGTCACAGATTCTCCTCAGACCAAATGGAAGATAGCTGTGCTACCACACTTTAGACTTAAGAATTTCAGAATTGCAAAATTATAAATTTGTGTTGTTTTAAGCTACTAAATGTGTGGTAATTTGTGATAGCAGCAATAGGAAATAAATACACCACCTCTAGAATTAGGAAAAAATGCCCAGAGACAAATTTATTGTTTTCTTAGAAGAGTCTACTAATTGAGTTTAAGTCTACAGATTATGGATTCTAGTCAACTGGCTTCACACAAATTGAATTTTTAGGCAACTGGCAACAAGATTTCACACATCTACCTTCCTGACCTCAGATACTATTAAATTTCTGCTAGGGTCTTTGGACAATTTAAAGCAATGAGTTTTTAAAACACAAATGTTTGGTATGACAATTCTATGGCATGGGTATGAATTTGGTAGATATGAAAGTGTCTGCCTTTAAACAATTTTTAAAACTCTTTAGAACCTTTTTTGAAAAATTTAGTAGTGAACTTCATTAACTACTTGGTGTCAGACTAATACAATATATGCGACCTTGAATGAAATGTTTTCAGAAAAAGCAGTTGATGAAGGTAGTTTTGTTTTATTCAAGGCATGAGGGAAGTTTCACTCTGAGACTGAATAGAAAAATAACTTTGGGGAAATTTTAAAAGTTTAAGTAAAGACATTTATGTAAAGATGTAAATTAAGTAAATGCTTTTAACTTGGCAGAGTTAAGTATTTCTTTGGCCTTCATTTACTTATTTATTTTTTTGCATGTGCTTGAATGTCTTTGGACTTTTACTTTCAAAAGAACTAATCTTTTAGTCTTATAAGTTTTCTGACATTTTGATGATATAAAAGAGTTTATATTCTAATTTTACATTTATATAAAATGTTGTCATTAAGCTATTAAAGCTCTTAAGCATTTATCGTTGGAGTCATGTTAAACTACTACAGTACATAAACTAATGTACTATGCTGTGCAACATAGTAGCAGAAAATACGAGATGAGTAACAGCATAAATGATTAATTTTCAGACATATATACAAATTGTCCTTGGATTTTACTCAAGTGATATATTGGTTTAACCCATTTCAAAACTTTTTTGTTTCTAAAATCCATCATACCTACCTGTGATTCCCAGAGGATACTCAAAGGAACATTAAATAAAGTTCAGGAGATACATAGAAATGGAAACACATCTGCTGTAATAGACTGCTCACTTATTTCCGAAAGGACCATTTATACCCAGATGGACAATGAACTATATGGTAAAGTCCAACATAATCAAAGGGAATGAGCTCAGGTGTGTGTGTGTGTGTGTGTGTGTGTGTATTATTTTAAATTTAATTTTTAATTTTTTTTGCCATTTGTTTTTGCTATTTGCTGTCTGGTGCATGACTGTACAGTGGTTCAATATTTATGACAAGGAGGAGCAGAGAACTGGCACCCAGCCTAGCTGCTTTCAGTTGGAGTCCCTGCTCCTATGACTGGAACAGTGCAGCATGTTGGCACCACCCATTCTTCTTGTGACCCAGGGGATCCTCAGACCATGCTGTCCCTCCTGGGTCTCTGCCCTTCTTCTCCACCTGAGCACCTCTAAACCAGGCATGACCTCAGTGGTGGCAGACTTCTAAAATTTCAGATTTTACTCACCACTACTTATAATACTTTGTGGTAACCTCCATAAATATGGCTCCTTCCCCTCCGCAGTACCCTCTGTTATATCTCCCTCAAATCAACTCTCCACAACTCCTATCTTCCAGAAGATCACCAGTTTTCTACTTGTAGACTTGTAGTTTTGTTCTCTCAGACCTCAGATTGATTTTTTGGGTGTTCAGAATGATTTGATAATTAGCTGTGTACGAGGGATAAGGAAGCTTAGGATCCCCTTATTCCTCCACCATCTTAACTCCTCCTTAAAATAATTTAAAAAAAAAAGAAATGCAAATGATGATGTAAGGAGTCTATGTTTGAAGAAAAAGATGAGAAAAATGGTACAAGAACTCACACAATGATAATATAAGATAATGTATCAACCATTCCTTCTCTCTGCATCTCCAAACCTCTTCACCACTGACTCACAATCTCCCACAAATGATCATTTCTTGGAGAATCTGTGCAGAGGATGTTTGTTTTACAAGGACAATCAATGATATTATAAAGAAAAATGAAGTGGAAACACAGAAAGAATCTAAGCTTTAATGATGTTGGCCTATATATGCTTCTAAGTGGAGAAGATAATAGGTATTGGTAAATTTGTGTCTTTTGATGTTCTAAATTAGATAAGAAAGTTAATTTAACAGGGGGCGGAGCAAGATGGCGGAGGAGTAGGAGACCTGGATTTCGTCTCCTCTCAGGAATTCAGCTGGATAGGGATCAAACCATTCTGAACACCTACAAACTCAACAGGAGATCGAAGAAAAGAATAGCAACAACTCCCTGAACAGAAAAGCGACCACTTTCTGGAAGGTAGGACATGCGGAGAAGTGAATCCGAGGTGATATTCGGCAGGATAGACGGCGGGGGAGGGGCCTCCATCGGCCGCTTCTGGCAAGTGATAGAACCACAGAGCACAAAATCGGAACTTTTAGAAGTCGGCTCCGCTGAGGGACGTCACTCTGGTGGCGAAGTGGGGGGTGGAACCCATGTGGGACAGTGTGGTCTCAGGAACCTCGGGGTCACAGAAAGACCGGGGGTGCCTGAGTGCGGCAGAGCTCCCAGGTATCGGAGCAGGGAAGCCGGCTGCAGAGACGGAGCCCAGGCGCGGGCTCTCAGCTCAGGGTTGCCATAAACCGTGATCTGCGGCACAGTCGGGCCCCTGCTCCTCCAGCAGGGACCCAACAAGTGGCAGACCCGGGGAGACTCACCTTCTTCCCCCGGGAGGAGAGGTGCGGGAGCGCACCGCGGGAATCTGCTGGGTTTGGAGACTCCACCCGGGGTCGGATGCCAGAGATAGAAACGCGTGGTCACAGGCCGGGTGAGCACGGAGTGTGGCCGGAGACCGGGGAGATGGGAGTGACTGACTGCTTTTCTCTGGGGGCTCACTGAGGAGCGGGACCCCGAGTTCTCGGCTCCTCCGGGGCGGAGACTGGGAGGCTGCCATTTTCACTCTCCGTCTCCAAAGCTGTACGGAAAGCTTGCAGGGAACAAAAGCTCCGGAGAGGAAACCCGAGCAGATTACTTAGCCCAGACCGGGCAAGGGCGGGGCAATTCCACCTCCGGCAAAGTCATTTGGGAACCACGGCAACAGGCCCCTCCCCCAGAAGATCAGCTAGAACAGCCAGCCAAGACCAGATTTACCAATCAATGAGAACGGCAGAACTCCAGCGCGAGGGGAATACTGCACATAGAATCCATGGCTTTCTTACCATGATTCTTTAGTCTTTCAAAGTAAATTATTTTTTTTAACTGTCTTTTTTTCTTTTTTCTTTTTTTCTTTTTTTTTTTTGAATTTTTCTTTTTCTCTTTTTCAACCAACATCTTATCAATCCCTTTTTTAAAAAAATATTTTTATTTTTCATTTTTAGAGTCATATTCTATCCCTTCATAGTAGTTACCCGTATTTTTGGCATATATATATATAAGTTGTTCTATCTTTAAAATTTTGAGATAGTTTCTTCTAACAGATCAAAATATACTCTAAATCTCTAGTGTATGGTTTTTTTCTACTCCCCTGCCTGATCACATTCTCTCCCTTTTTTCTTTTTTTTTTTAAATCCTCTTCTTTCTTTTTTCAAACAACTTATCAAATCCTTTTTTAAAATTTTTTATAATTTCCATCTTTACAGTCATATTCCATCCCT
>NW_022590409.1:0-14630 GCF_004348235.1 Phoca vitulina | reverse complement strand
CTTGGCTTCCTCAGATCCCCCAGAGGAAGGCCAGGGCCCTGGAGACCATTGCCATGGCAGCAGCTGCCAGGGCCCGACTGCCCTCCCCCTTGCCTGCAGGGCTGCCCTGCCTGCCTTCTGATTCCTTCAGCTCCTGCTACCTGAAAAGGCCTGTACTCTCCACCCTGGCTGCATGTAAACGTGCCTGGAGCCCACAGCCCAGGAGCAGTTTTACAAGGTGGTTAAAGGTTCCATCTCTTACATCATACTGCCAGGATTTCAATCCTGGGATCAAGCCCCACATCGGGCTCCTTGCTCAGTGGGGAGCCTGTTTCTCCCTCTGCCTGCTGCCCCTCCACTTGCGCTCTCTCTCTGTCGAATAAATAAATAAAATCTTTAAAAAAAATAAAATAAAATGGCATTTCTTAGACTTAAACCCTCCCTAGCAATTGTGAGCCCAGCAACATGTCCTCACAGGACCCTATGTCAGCAGTATCGAATCAAATCCAGAAGAAGGGTTATTTCATAGCACCCACCCCAACCACACACAAGTAGCAGACCACATTCCTTTGTAACAAATGGTTGTCACCATGGCAGAACCACCTTCACCTTATTTCCTCTTGAGAGCCCTTTCTCTCAAGGGAACCCCAAATCAGTTACTGTCAGGCAGAGACTTAGAGCCAACACAAAGACATTGTCTTCATTCTTCCTTCCATTCCTGGTTCTAGTTCTTTATACCTCCCTTGTCTGACCCCCATGTTTGCCAAGTTCTCAACAAGGGTTAATTTATACTAGTTTGGGAGCTTTCAGGGGCAACTGTGTCTCCTACTATCAGCAGCACTAGAAAGTAATCCCACCCTACAAGGTCACACTGAGAGAGGAAAGGAGGGGAACAGGCCTGGCAGGGCACGCTCCTGGCTGCCAAACCCAACAGGGGAAAGGAATTTTTTCATTTGTAGTTAGAGCTCTTTGCTGAGATCTCCCCTAGATCTTTCCTTAACTTGCTGAATTTATCAGCCTATTTAGTACTAATGGCATGCTTTAAATTAATATTTTGTAGCTAATGTACTGAATGATAGAATTTGGATTCAAAGAATAAGGGAGTGAATCTAACAAGACAACATTTAGCCCAGAAAAACAGACGTTTCTATACTTGGGTTAAAATTAAAATGATTTACATATATGCACCCTTACATTTTTTGCAGCGTTATTTACAATAGCCAAACTATGGAAGCAGCTCAACTGTCCAGCAACAGGTGAATGGATAAAGAAGGTGTGGCATATATATATACAATGGAATATTATTCAGCCATAAAAAAGAATGACATCTTGCCATTTGCAACATGGATGGAGCTAGAGAGTATTATGCTAAGTGAAATAAGCCAGTCAGAGAAAGACAAATATCATATGATTTCATTCATATGCAGAATTTAAGAAACAAATGAACAAAGGAAAAAGAGATACACCAAAAAAACACACTCTTAACTATAGAGGACAAACGAATGGTTACCAGAGGGGAGGTAGGTGTGGGGGATGGGTGAAATAGGTGAAGGAGATTAAGAGTACATTTATCTTGATGAGCACTGAGTAATACATAGAATTGTTGAATCATTATATTGTACACCTGAAAGTAATTTAACACTGTATTTAACTATATTGGAGTTAAAATTTTAAAAATTAGAATGATTTATATAAGTGTATTAACAGGGATGTGTGAAACAGATTTGGGGGTGTCAGGTGATTGCAATTAAAGTGGATTTAACTGTGTGATATGGCATCTAAAATCT
Source organism: Phoca vitulina (assembly GCF_004348235.1). Lineage (NCBI taxonomy): Eukaryota > Metazoa > Chordata > Mammalia > Carnivora > Phocidae > Phoca > Phoca vitulina. The sequence goes on along the minus strand of NW_022590409.1, from coordinate 12,864 downwards.
AGTATGATCTTAGGATGCATCTACAGATGTATAATAGTTATTCTAGAATGAAGGTGTGATAAGATCACTCCATTCTACACTAGGCAGAACATTCAGTATTTTCAGAGGCATTTACAAATTCAGGAGCATGTAGGATGGCGAGAGACTTTGAAAAAGTATATCATATCAGAAAGAACTGAAATAACTGGGGAGGTTAAGCCTAAATAAAAAAGTCTTGGTGAGAATATAATTGTTTAAGGATTAAATGAGATAGCATATTGAAAATGCTTAGCACAATACCTGGCATACATGCTGAATTAATGTTAATTTAAAAAACAATAATTAAAGGGGCACCTGGGTGGCTCAGTCAGTTAAGCGTCTGCCTTCGGCTCAGGTCATGATCTCAGGGTCCTGAGATCGAGCCCCGCATGGGGCTCTCCACTCAGTGGTGAGTCTGCTTCTCCCTCTCCCTCTGTGATCTCTCTCGCTTTCGCTCTCTCTATATAAATAAATAGAACCTTAAGAAAAAATAATTTTAAAAAATTAAATTAAAATAAAAATTAAAAATAAACAATAATTCATAGTAATATTAGCATTAGGTCATATTATTACTATTTCTATTATTATAGTTAATGCTTACAGAGTGCTTTCTATGTGCTAGGTACCTTTCCAAGTCCTTTACATATACGGACTTACTTACTCATTTTCCCAATCCCATGAGGTAGGTATTATTATGTCTCCAGTTTTGCAGATGAGGAAGTTGAGTCACAGAAAGTTCAAGTAGATTGCCCAGTGTGCCTCACAACTGGGAAGGGGAAAGAACTAGAACATTAACTCTGGCAGTGTCAGGCTATCAAGGGTAAAAGGCACTTTTGTTACTTCATTCTTGTTTCGTATCACTCCAGAGGGCAGAACCAACACCAATGTATGTAAACTACTGGGAGGCAGGTATCAGCTCAATAAAAGAAAAAACTACTCTGAATGACTACAGCTGTATGAAATTTCAATCAGTGTCTTTTAAGGTAGTGAGTTCTTCATCACAGGACGTAAGGGGGAAAAGGATAGAAGTGAAGAAATGAATAAAATGGGGGTCCTCTTGGAAAGAAACCATACAAATGATGAAGCCAGCCTTTGGTGAAAAGAATAAAGAAGGCATAGTGAAACTTGGATTTTAAAAGACACACATCACTGAAAAATTGAAAAGTAAAACATTTATGGAAAAGATACAAAAGTGAACTAATATTTGTCTTGCTATCTCAACACAAAGTAAATTAGATGTTGGAAAAAAGTGACAAAAAGCTCTTAAAATAGGAAAATTCCCATATGAATTTGTTTGGAAACTTACTAGACAGCCTGGGTTTGAAAAAGAAAATGAGGGGCGCCTGGGTGGCTCAGTCGTTAAGCATCTGCCTTCGGCTCAGGTCATGGTCCCAGGGTCCTGGGATCGAGCCCCGCATCGGGCTCCCTGCTTGGCGGGAAGCCTGCTTCTCCCTCTCCCTCTCCCGTGCTGTGTTCCCTCTCTAGCTGTGTCTCTGTCAAATAAATAAAATCTTAAAAAAAAAAAAAGAAAATGATCCCAGAATCCTCACAGATCTGATAGCCACCAACCCTGAAACTATAAAATACAGAGAGGAGAGGTATACTTTACTCTCTGGAAGAAAGGGTACCTGCATGAGAAAGTAGCATCCAGGCTGATATGAGTAGTAAGATGCAGGCATGAGGTTGAAGATCATAAAACACCATTAGATCTAAACATACATACTTGTAATGACAACTGAATATGTTAATATGATTTTAATCCTGCTACTCAGTGTGTGGTCAACAGAATTATTGCATAGTTGGATATGAATATCTTCTGTGCTGAATCTTTTGGGTACAGCTGTCTCAGGACCCAGATATTTGCTGATTTAATGAATTAACATACACTTTCAGCAACACCAAGAGGTGGCTGGTTAAGGATTTAGAGTCCCAGAAAAATCTCTTTATATATATATATATACATATATATACATATACACACATATATATAAAAATGTGTGTGTATACACACACACAAACACACACATACATATAGGGGTGCCTGGCTGGCTCAGTCAGTGGAGCATGTGACTCTTGATCTTGGGGTCATGAGTTCAAGCCCCATGGGTGGTGTGTTTACTTAAAAATTTTAAAAAATAGTATCCATATATACACATATATAATAATGCCACAGTCTCCACCAAAAATGCTCCCATTACAGATAATAAATACGTTTTTAGACTATTTGTACTTAGATGGACAAATGTGTATTTTGATTTATGAAAATCAAAGTATTCATGTTTTTAATTTGCATACTTTACAAACAACTCTTTCTAGAGTTCTAGAACTGAATGATTACTAATTTAGACTGGAGCCTCTATTTGTAATACAGGATTGGGGGCTCAAAAAAATCCTTAAGTCATGGAAAAGTGAAAGCTTATCTTCCATAAAAGTGACAAGTAAACCATGTTGATAGAGCCTAAACGGACTTGATGGAGTTAGAGATGTGGATTAAAGCTGGGAAAGGTGACATATGGTATCGATTCATTAAGGACAAATAGTCAAATTTCAGTGCAGGCTCTGGACCGTAGGGGAAATAATGGGCCTTGGTGGCGGACAACGGGAGAATAAGGGAGAGAGGTGGTATCAGGGTAAGCAGCAGAGAAGAAGAGGCAATAACTCCCAAGACTGGATGCTGACCGTCTCTGGTAACCAGGAAAAGGCAAATATAAACAAAGAGGTGAGTAACGATGCCTGATGCGTTGCGTGTTAGGAAATACTGGCAGGCTGCAGCACGGCCGCCCGCGGTCAAAGTGGTAACTGGGGATCTGAGCTCGGCGGTGACGCGCGGCCCTCACGTGACCAGGAGCCTATGTCTGCCCAAGTCCCTCTCTCCTGGTCGTTTTTGCCTGTCCAGACACCGCCTGCCTCCTGCCCTTTGGTCGAGGGGAAGAGCAGAAGGAAGTAAGTCCCCTTGGTCTTCTTAAATCGGTATGAGGGTCTTTGCTGCCCAGTAACCTCTGGGATCGGGATGGCAGAGAGTACCAGGCCTTTTCCTAGACCCAGCCCCGCCCCCTGCGCCCACATTTCGGTGCAGAAAATGGTGGTCTTGGGGTGAGGTGGGGAGATGAGTGGGGGCCCCTGGAGGACACAGTCACTTAGAAATAGTTTCTAAGTAATCCTTTGCTTGCACTTGCCGCCTGAAAAGAAATGACGAGCACTGCGGGGTGCGGGGTGGTGGGGCACGGAGGATGAAGCTTGAGGTGCGGCCTGGGGGAGGGGCAGCAGAGGGGGCCGGCGTGGGGGCGGTGGCTAATGCCCAGGAAAGGGACGTGTGGTGTCAGTCAGTCCTTCCCTCCTCCCCACTCCCCGCCCCCTACCCTGTCTTGCGTCTGTCTGCAGGTCTGCAGGTCTGCAGGTCACCGCGGTGCGCCTTGAGGAGCGGACGCCTAGAGCAAATCGCCAGGAGAGGTCCAGGTCGGGGAAAGGGTGGGCAGTGGCCCGGGATGGGGTGCGAGGGAGGACGCTGACGGGAACGCAGTCGGCAGCACCACCGCCCCGCCCCTGCCGCTGCCACTGCGGGAGAGGCCTGTGGCAAGGCCTGCTGGGAAAACGGTGGGCTTTCGGGAAGGAGGGGGCGAGGGAGGCTGCGAGGGGTGGGACGCGGCGGGGTCCCCAGGGCCGGAGAGCCCCTCGGCAAGCGTAGGTTGGGGAACCTGGGCCCCGACACGGGGAAAGGCAGGTATGGGAACCGGGGCCGGGGTTTTGATCCAGCCACCAAGTGTGTTGACTCTGCCTTGCTTGTCTCCTATGAATAACTACTTAAAGACCATCCTGAACATGGAAAAATCCTGCCAAGAAAATGAAGAACAGCCACAGAGCGCACCCAAGACGGATGAGGAGCAGCCTCCTGTGGAGCAGTCTCCGGAAAAGCAGTCTCCGGAGGAACCATCTTCCGAGGAGCAGTCCTCGGAGGAGGAGTTCTTTCCCGAGGAGCTCCTTCCCGAGCTCCTTCCCGAGATGCTGGTGTCCGAGGAGCGCCCTCCTCAGGAGCGCCTTTCTAGAAGGGACCTTTTTGAAGAGCGCCCTCCCATGGAGCAGCCTCCTTGTGGAGTGGGAAAACATAAGCTAGAAGAAGGAAGCTTTAAAGAGAGGCTGGCTCGCTCTCGCCCGCAATTTAGAGGGGACATACACGGCAGAAATTTAAGCAATGAGGAGATGATAAAGGTAGCAGAGGAGATGGAAGAAATGAAAAGAGTACGCAACAAATTGATGGTTATGCATTGGAAGGCGAGACGGAACCGTCCTTATCCTATTTAATGTGTTCGGCCTTTAATTCTGTTTTGCCTGATATAAGTATTGCCACCTGAAGGTGGTATTTTCTCATATACCTTTGCCCATCTCAATTATAACTTTTCGCGTGGCTTTATTCTAGGTGTTTCACTTGTAACTGGCATAAAATTGGGTTTTCCCCGCCCACAAGCTGCAAGTTTCCCTTTTTCAATCATGAGTCTCACCCATTTGCATGAAAAGATGTACATTATATATTGTGAAGTGAAAAAAAATTTCGAAAAGTATATGTTGTATCCCATTTTTGTAAAAAATGTATATTTATATATTAATATGCAAAGAGAAAACTGAAAGTATATACTTAAATGGCTTAACAGTGGCTATCTGCGGTAATAGGTGTTTTGATTTGTTTTTCATTTTTGCTTCATCGGAACTTCTCATTTTTCAAGACAAACATTTTTTGTTGCAAAAAATATATAATGGGAAAAACTTTTAAAAACTGTCAATCAGCTTATAAAGACAATGTGGCACTTAATAAATACTTCTCAGAACTTTAAAGAAAAGTAAATCCCATGTTTGTTTGTTTTTAAGTAGGCTCCATGCCCAGCATGGAGCCCAATGCGGGCTTGAACTCACAACCCTGAGATCAAGACCTGAGCTGAGCTTAATGGACTGAACCACCCAGGTGCCCCAATCCCATGTTTCTTTTAAATCTCAGGCAGAAAAACAAACCAGGTACTTCTATTTAAGGGTCATTCTTTTCCCATTGAAAGAGGAATGATGCTTGACTTACAAGGTGGCTGTGGAGCCAAATGAAGATCCTAGAGCTGTCTGGTTTTCCCCCATCTGCACATGCAGGATCCCCAACTCCTATAGATACCCTTCAAATACAGGGGATAGAACCCAAAGGAGATTTCACTTACACCCAGAAATAATTCCTGTGAGATCCCAGCTGAGTGCCGCATTCTATTTCTGTCCTGCTATTCTCTTCCCTTGGATATTGTCACATCTGCTGGGCACAGCTGCCTCTTCTGGGTCCTGCTCCTTCCAAGCCCCCCCCCCCCCCGCCCCACAACTAAGGTGCCTGGGTCCTCCAGCTGCGAAGTTTCCCTGATTGCTCTGGAGTCCCTCCTGGGCCAAAGCTGAACTGTGTCTCCTACAGATAAATGGAGAATGCCCCTCCTTCAGCTTTAATATTATACTTATCCAGGTGCATAGCATCCCAGTGCTGCTTAAACCTCAAGGTCTTAAAGAGTTCTTAGCAAAATAGTCCCTTTCTTTCCTGAAAGCCTCATCTTTTCCCCAATTCATTCAAACATGAATTCACTGAGACATGGGCTAGGAGACAAATTTGTGGGCCAGCCATAATGCTGTGTATTCTGAATTGGAACCTCCCTCCCAAATAATCTCCAAAAATGACTACGGTTTTAGGCGCCTAACATTTGCCTTAGAGCAAATTCCCTCCCAAGGGTTTTCTGGCAGACTTGCCTGAACCAATTCAGCGGACTTGCTCAGCTTGTATAAATTAAAGAGGAAATTAAGACTTAGGTTAAAGCTAGGGCATTTCCCTTCTACCCTACCCCACATCACCAAGAAGCATTCAAAAGTACTTTGTAAGTCATTAAAGTACTATATATGTATATACATATATATGCATGTGTGTATCAGAGATTATGATTTCTCAAACTACCCTTATAACACCTAAGATTGTTTTATTGATCCTATTAATTCTAGAAACATGGATAGTGGTTAATAATTTTTTTAAATTATGACCCAGTCATGAACCCCGAGTTTCTGTTTGATTGACTGTGTAGCTTCAGTGTGTTTACTTCTTTAGAAAGTATGATTTGCAATTCCAGAAGGATCACTGGGAGGAGGAATTGTTACCCCAAATTCAACATTGAAATTATTTGCATATCTTATATATCAGCATTTCTCGTATAAAAAAATGCAGGGACCTGGGCTCTACTCCAGACCCACTAAATTTCCTTTTCTATCAATTAGCACACAAATTAGAGATCCACTGCTATATGCAATATACTCCTGGTTTTCATAAAAATAAATTATGACATAAATAGAAAAAGAAGCAGATGATTTTATCAGAATTTAAAACGGTGAAAAGCTGGGGCGCCTGGGTGGCTCAGTCATTAAGCGTCTGCCTTCGGCTCAGGTCATGATCCCAGGGTCCTGGGATCGAGCCCTGCATCGGGTTCCCTGCTCAGCGGGAAGCCTGCTTCTCCCTCTCCCAGTCCCCCTGCTTGTGTTCCCTCTCTCGCTGTGTCTCTCTCTGTCAAATAAATAAAAAATCTAAAAAAAAAAACATAAAAGGGTGAAAGGCTTGGGGCACCTGGCTGGCTCAGTCAGTAGAGCACGTGACTCTTGATCTTGGGGGTTGTGAGTTCAAGCTCTACACTGGGTATAGAGTTTACTTAAAAAAAAGTGAAAGGCTTGTCCAAGCATATTTTTAAGAAACTAAAAACAGCCTCATCAATTTTACTACATAAAATTTAGATTTCTTGCAGTGAAGCAAGACCATACACAGAATAAAAAGCTGAGGACAAGAAAATAGCAAGATGTATTTTCCACGACTGGCATTATGTAATGCCTTGCATTTCTTCCTTCCAATGAGTAAAATGGATCAGAAATAAATTTAAAGTTCTTTGGTGATCAGTTCACAAAATGGTAAACCAATCCTGTGCCCTTGACCTTTTTTGTTTTTATTTTCTACTGTATGATGCCATTTGGGGGGATCTTCATGTCTCCAAACCATTCTTCAAGGTCATGGCAATGGCAGCCTGATGGATGCTGGTCGGGCTGGATTCCAGTTGGAGCGAGAGAAGTTTCCAGAGGCTCACTGTGCCAGTCTGACAAGACAGGAAGAATCCACCCCGCTGGTGCTCAGAGGGGCGGTGCTCAGGTAGGAGGTGGAAAGGCTCACCCAAGTCACACTTGTCTCTCCAGTGTGGGTCTGATTTTGGTTTCTCTGCTCCAGCCTGCAGCAGGCACCAAACCCTCTGAGGCTGGTGGCCAAATTGTCCTGGCCACACTTTTCTGGAGGGCAACAGCGGTCCCCATTGCAGGTCAGAGCACTTGGCCTTTCCCCCCTTTCCCCCTTCTCTTTTGGGGAACTTTTTGAAGGGGAGGAGATAAAGTCCCAAGGATTCCTAACTGGAAGCATTGGTTGGGACGGTCTTCGAGTAGGTAGATGTCTGACCTGGGTCTGACCAGGTAACCTGGGGCTGAAGCAGAAGGAGCTGGCTCTTCTTCTGAGTCTAGTGAATTAGCTTTTCCACAAATGGGGTTAGACCTCAGACAAGACGTCACCCATCCCTCTTCGACCCTCCTTGCGCAAACTCCCCAAAGGGCCTCAATGTGCCCCAGCCTGTGTCGGTGATTCTGCCCTGAACATTGCTGTGTGCATGCAGTGCCTCTGATGTCTGTGTCAGCCCAGGCCCGGAGTCAGAGAAGACTCCGGGTAAAGGGAACTTGCGAAGGCATGTGGTCCAACAGCTTAGGAGAAAAGGGTTTTCACCTCCTGTGTGAACATCCCTATGCATTGCAGGCCCTGCCCATGACTTGGGGGCCAAGGGCATTGGTGGTAGAGGGTCAGGAGCATCTACAGCCTGGCTCTCTGGGCCTCTTAACTAACTCCCTGCCCAAACAGAAGGCTGGGATCTCAATCACATATCCAAGAAGCAGCTTGCCTGGTCAACCCCAGAGCAAAAGGCATTTAGGGTCCCAGACCCTAGAGAAAGCCCTCTTTTAATCAGAATGATCTGACTTCTATGACACATTGCTTGAGAGTGGGAGCCCCTCAGTATGAAGTAGCATACCTGAGAGATCAGGTTCAGGCTCTTTGTAAAATACCCAGAGATTCTTTCCTCTCCCATTCAGAAATACTAACTCAAACTCAATTATTTTTATGAATAAGGAATAAAATTATACAGATAAAGCAGAGACAGATCCTCTGTTCCAATTCAGATTTGTCTGAATCAAATTCTGCCCTCTCCCCACTCTATGCACTACAATTTAATTAATTAATTAATTAAAAGTAAGCTCTAGGGGCGCCTGGGTGGCTCAGTCGTTGGGCATCTGCCTTCGGCTCAGGTCATGATCCCGGGGTCCTGGGATCGAGCCCCACATTGGGCTCCCTGCTCCGCGGGGAAGCCTGCTTCTCCCTCTCCCACTCCCCCTGCTTGTGTTTCCTCTCTCGCTGTGTCTCTCTCTGTCAAATAAATAAAATCTTTTAAAAAATAAGTAAATAAAAAATAAAAGTAAGCTCTATACGCAGCCTGGGGCTCAAACTCACAACCCTGAGGTCAAGAGTCACATGCCCCACCAACTGAGCCAGCAAGGCGTCCCACACTGCCTCCAATTTAGATTGTAGTTTTTCGGGCCTTAGAGAATAATTGATTTAGACTTACCAAGTATTGTGTCCTTGTTGGTTTGTGCATTTGGGTGAGTTTTTACATTATTATTTTTCTCCAGATGGAAATGTCCAGTAGGCAGTTAGATAGAGTTTGGAAAAGAGATTGGCATGGAAATATGGATTGTGGCTTGTGGTACCTGACATGTAGTAAGGACTCTTTGAATATTTATTGAATTAAATGAATGAAGAATGCACTTGTATACCCTTCTACCCTTTTCTATGAATATGTATTTTTCAAACGAAAGTGGGACTGTACTGAATGTACTGATTCATACCCTAAGTGTAAAAAAATGAACTTTTTCTTTAAACCTCTTTACCAAGACAATATTGGTTTTAAATAGTATTAAGAAAGTAGAAGTAAGCACGCCATCTGGTGACCAGAGCCAGAACTATGAGTTGAACACAGCTAACAAAGGAAAGAGGGAAAGAGAGAAACTACTGGAGGGTGGGGGAAGAAGAGTTGACATTGGGGAGGGGAATACCTCAACCCTGACTCACACTGGACTGACACAGTATCAACCTCTTCTTGGGGGCTGAGGTAGCACAAGAAGCAACGTATACTTAGATGGTTTTTCCCTGTCTCAAGTCAAGATAAGTATGTGTGTGCATGTGTGTGTATGTTTAAACTGAAAGGTCTTTTACTGTTTTGTATTTTTTCTGATTGTGGAAGTTACATGTTTCTACCAGAAAGATCTGCGTGTGTAGGAAAGTATAGAAGAAAATATAAATTACCTATAGTTCCTCTACTTAGAGAAATTGTTAATATTGACATGTATGTGCTTACATTGTGTGTATATTCCTTTTATGTTAATAAAATATATTATTCAGATACTTTTATGTGTTATTCATATATTTGTAGTTTTATTTTACAGCATATATTTTATTTATTCCTTCATTTTTCTTTGCACATGTGCCATGATATTCATCTATATTCCATCAACCACACCCCTAGATGTGAAGATATATTGTTTATTGTATATATATTATAGTGAAGATAAAATTGTTTTCTTTGATCTTAGAGGCCTGTGTCTGAAGGCCGCATGAATGTACAGGTCCCCCAAAGAGCATAAGATTGAGGAAAGAACACCAGCTTTGTTTGGAGGTGGGGAAAAATTCAAAATGATCAAGAAACTACCTCGGGCCAGGTACTTTATATTTGGGATCTTCTTTAATCATTTCAACTCATTGAGGAAGGCATTATTACCTTAGTATATATATAAAGAAACTGAAGCTCAAAAAATCTGGGTTTCTTACACAGGATCACACAGCCAGTAAGTGGAGGAATCTGGATTTGAACTCAAATTTGTCTGACTCCTAAGTCAGAACTCTTAATCATTAGGCCTTACTTCTAAAATTTCACACCTTCTTTCTTATTGCTGAGTCTAACAGTATTCATTTTTGGATGTCAGAAAAGTTGGGAACACCCCCCACTCTCATGTCCCACTCTTGTTGAGCTTGAATTTTTTGCTACAAGCATGCTTTTAATTTTTTTTATTTTTTAAAATATTTTATTTGTTTATTTGAGAGAGCGAGCATGAGCAGTGGGGGGTAGAGGGGAGAGGCAGAGGCAGAGGGAGAAGCAGACCCCTCTCTGAGCAGGGAGCTCCCCCTCCCCCTTGTGGGACTCGATCCCAGGACCCTGAGATCATGACCTGAGCTGAAGTCAGACACTTAACCGACTGAGCCACCCAGGCGCCCCAAGCATGCTTTAAAAAAAATAATAATAAAATATATATTTTTAAGTAATCTCTACACCCAGCGTGGGGCTGGAACTCACGACTCCAAGATCAAGAGTTGCACGCTCTTCCAACAGAGCCAGCAGGCACCCCTATAAGCACACTTTTGCAACAAAAATTAATAAGGAATTATGTCTTTTGGGGCACCTGGGTGGCTCAGTCGGTTAAGCATCTGCCTTCGGCTCTGGTCATGATCCTAGGATCCTGGGATCCTGGGATCGAGTCTGTGTTGGGCTTCCTGCTCAATGGGGAGCCTGCTTCTCCCTCTCCCTCTGCCTGCTGCTTGGCCTACTTGTGCTCTCTCTCTGTCTGTCAAATAAATAAATAACATCTTTTTTTAAAAAAAGGAATTATGTCTTTCAAGATCTTTAAAAAAAATCTAAAAGAATATTAAATGGCACAAGAGAAATTGGGATGAAATATTTGAAACATATTACAGATCTAGAGATATCTTTGAAAAATATAAATCTCTACTCACCCAATAGAAAATGAGCAAAGTACATGGAGAAGTAATTCACATGAGAAGACACAAATCACACGCACACACACTTGCACACACGTGCACACACACACATATTCATTGCATCTAAATGACATTATTTAAATGGCATTATACCTTACATTTCATTCGACAAATGTTTTTTTTTGTTGTTTTTTGGTTGTTTTTTTGTTTTATTCAACTGTGTGTCTTGGAAATCTATCCATCTATCCATGTTGTTACCTATTGTGATATATAACAAGAAATATATTTGGTTTTTGTCTCCAGTTCCTGGCATAAAACTCCTCAAACCCTTACAATTTCCTGAGCGGTCGGAATGTCTTTTGGCATTCATGAAGAGCCCCTTTTGAGTTTATGCTAATAAGGTGATCCAGGGTTGGGCCCTTTGATAGCCTCAAGATGGCACTGCTTACTAGAAAGACCAAGTTGAACTTTCAGCCCCTCTCACCAACTTTTGGGAAGGGGAAGGTGGGGAAGGCTGCAGACTAAGCTATATGAAAGCTTTTGAACAACAAGATTTTATGAGCTTGCAAGTTGGTGAATGCATCCACATCCTGGGAGGGTGGCACACCCCAGTTCTGTGAGGACAGAAGCTCCTGCGTTTAGGACCCTTTTGGACCTTACCCTTTGTACCTCTTCATCCAGTTATTCATTCTGTATCCTTTATAACATCCTCTGTAATAAACTAGAAAACATAAGTAAATGTGAACCAATCTAGCAAGTTAATTGAATCCCCCGATGGAGTCATGGGAACCTCTGATCTAGTAGGTGAGAAGCACAAGTGACGACCTGGACTTAGGGTTGGCATCTGAAGGGGGTGGGGTGCAGTCCTGTGGGACTGAGCCCTTAACCTATGGTATTGGACACTCCCTTAGTGTCAGAATTGAGTTAATTGCTTGCTGTGCTCAAAAAACCCCACGTTAGACCTATAGATTTCGGTCATATGTAACGGCTGCTTACATTGCATAGTGTGAACGAACATACTGTAGTTTATTCCTTAATGATAGAGATTGAGATGGTTTCCAATGTCTTACTATTACAAACATGCTGCAATGACATGTTTTCTGCATGCCTCCCTGTGCATATGTGTAAGTATTTCTCAGGAATTCATGACTAGAAGGGGGACTGTGGGGTTATATGGTACATTTAGGGTACACTGCCAAACTGGCCTCTGTAATGGACATTTGTCATCTGAATTCTTGTCAGACTTTGACTGGTCTGGTCCAGTCAGACTCTTGAGGCCAAGCCTCCATGCCTTTGCCTCAAGCTTTTTTCCCTGCCACTTCTGGGCCTCCCCTTCTCTGTTAAGCAAAATCCTATTCAATCATTAAAACTCAACTAAAGTATCATTTCCTCCCAGAGGACTTCCCTGACAGTCATCAGAGCAAGCTGAATTAGGTGTCCTTTCCTGGTGCTCCTAAATCACCAGGTGGCTTGGACTTTATTATTATCATGTGTTAAAACTACGTTTAGGGGCACCTGGGTGCTCAGTTGGTTAAGCATCTGCTTTTGGTCTAGGTCATGATCCCAGGGTCCTGGGATTGAGCCCCGCATCAGGCTCCCTGCTCAGTGGGGAGCCTGCTTCTCCCTCTCCCTCTGCAGCTCCCCGTGCTTGTTCTGTCTCTGACAAATAAATAAAATCTTAAAAAACAAAAACAAAAACTATGTTTAGACATCTATCGCCCCCATTAGTCAATGAACTCCTCAGGGACATTTGTGTCTTATTAATCAGCATATACAGGACAGAAGACAGAAAAGCACTCCTTAAATATAAGTTTTTTGAACCAGTTATCCAAGACCGTGAATCAGTCTGCTCTATTCCAACCTCTGTCATCCAGACCTCAGACTGGGATTGTCCTGGGCCCGTCTGAGAGTCCCTGAGGCCAAGAGTAAGGCTGTGAGTGTGTATGTTG
>NW_022590408.1:13160-14722 GCF_004348235.1 Phoca vitulina | reverse complement strand
CTGCTCCACTTCATTCGGCATCAGGGAAATACAAATCAAAACCACAATGAGATACCACCTCATACCACTCAGAATGCTTAAAATTAACAAGACGGGAAATAACAAATGTTGGCAAGGATGCGGAGAAAGGGGAACCCTCTTACACTGTTGGTGGGAAGACAAGCTGGTGCAGCCACTCTGGAAAACAGTATGGAAGTTCCTCAGGAAGTTAAAGATAGAGCTACCTCGGGGCGCCTGGGGGTGGCTCAGTCAGTTGAACGTCTGCCTTTGGCTTAGGTCATGATCCCAGGATCCAGGGATCGAGTCCCGCATCGGGCTCCTTTCTCAGAGGGGAGCCTGCTTATCCCTCTGCCTGCCACTCCACCTGCTTATGTTCTCTCTCTGACAAATAAATAAAATCTTTAAGGAAAAAAAAAAGATAGAGCTACCCTATGACCCAGGAACTTCACTAGGTATTTATCCCAAAGATACAAATGTAGTGATCCGAACGGCCACGTGTACCCCAATGTTCACAGCAGCAATGTCCACAATAGCCAAACTGTGGAAAGAGGTGAGATATCCATCGACAGATGAATGGATAAAGAAGATGTGGTATATATATATACAATGGAATATTACCCAGCCAACAGACAAAATGAATACTTACCATTTACATCCACACGGATGGACCTGGAGGGTATTATGCCGAGCGAAATAAGTCAATCCGAGAAAGTCAATTATCAAATGGTTTCACTCACATGTGGAATATAAGAAACAGGGCAGAGGACTGTAGGGGAAGGGAGGGAAAACAGAATGGGAAGTCATCAGCGATGGAGAAAAACCGTAAGAGACTCTTAACTCTAGCAAACAAACTGAGGGTTGCTGGAGGGGTGGTGGGTGGGGGGATGGAGTAATTCGGTGATGGGCACTAAGGAGGGCATGTGATCTGAGGAGCACTGGGTGTTATATGAAACTGACAAACTACTGAACACTACATCTGAATCTAATGATGGACTGTAAGTTGGCTAATCGAATTTACATTAAAAAAAGTAATAAATAAACCAAATGGAGTTGGTCTTCTGTTACACCCTGAAACATCCTAAGTGGTATTCTGAGCGCATTACTTCATTTCCATTTGCTTGATGAGTAAGCTGAAAGGGGTCGGGGGTGTGAGGGGGGAAGGGGAGGGTGTAAGGGGGAGGTGTGTGTGTGCGCGTGTGTGTGTGTGTATGTGATGTCACCCAGCTGGGTTCTGAGCTCCCAGAAGCAGACAGATAATATATCTTCTCTTCATATCCACTGACAAGGCTTACTGCTGCCTTGACTACAGTAGGTGCTAATCCTGTACAAACACGTCCCCCGCTATGTCCCACGTCCATATTCCCACATCCACAGACACCCATAAGGAAGCACATACCTACTGCTACTCAAGGCAGCAGCTCAACACAGAAACACACCAAGTACTCACTAAGGGACACAATTTGCCACAGCCCAGACTGTCAAGGAAAACTGACCCACAGACTTTTACAAGGGTGAACAGGCTGCGTTGTCTAAAACAGTGCTTTTCAAACAGTGAATTGTGA
>NW_022590408.1:11856-13150 GCF_004348235.1 Phoca vitulina | reverse complement strand
GATACTTCAATAATGAAAAGAGAGAAAATTGTGTTCTCACTGTTGGTGGTTTGAGGAGCACTGTCCTCAAAGCCTTCATCTAGTGCCATCTAGTGGTAAAAGCCCTATCTGCAGTTGAGAAAGAACCACAGACCAGTGAGAAGAGTCCACAAACATGGATGTCTGGTTGGAAGGGGCCTTCCAAATGACCTGGTCAACCCTGACGTGCAGGGCAAGCACCCTTCAACAACACCGAGCTACTGCCTGAGCACGCCCCACAAAGAAGGCACTCGCTCCCCCGCTGAGCAGCTCTACCTGCTGAAAAGCTGACCAAGCCGCCTTCCTCTAGGAGCTCCTCCCTGTACTTCCGACTGCCCTCTCCTGGATGACAAGGAGCAGCTTCCGTACTCGCCCTCAGTTTAACACTCTTGATCCAGTCAAGCAATACTTGTTGAGTGTCTGCTAAGTGCCAGGCACTGGGGATACAGTGGGGAACCCGGGAAGACACAGAGACAGAGACAAAGAGAAGTAAGAGCTTATGCCAGATGAAGGACAACAGCATGGGGGCAGGAAGCGCCTCGGAATGTTCCAGTAGCAGAAGGTATACAGGGAGGTTGAAGAACAGCAGAGAAACAGGAGAAACCTCAGAGATTTCTGGGCTGTAGGTGTTTTAATTTCTCTCTGTTTTATAATTTTTCTACACTAACCATATGCCATATTTCATTCTAAGACACCATCAATTGTAAGACTGAAAAAAGAAAAAAGAAACACTGCCAGTTAGTACATGTCTTTCTTATTGCTTACAATTCTAATTTTGTGTTTATGAAAAAGCCCTTTCAGACTTTTTGAACAGCACGAAAGGGAAAGGCTGAGTGACATGAGTTAGTTAAGTCTTCCCTTTCAGGAGATCTGTGAGTTTCCACACAACATTGACCTTCGAGCCACCAAGGGCACTGGTGAGGCTGAGTTTCTGAAGAGATCGCCATCATTGGCTCTGAGATTGCTTTCCAAGGTCCCGACCCTCCAGGTGTAGGCTGTGTTCCTGAGTCTTTCTTGATCTCGTCAGAAGGTATCAATGGATGGTTCTGGAATAGCAATCGGGATTTGTGCTCCTTCTTCAAATGGCCCTTAAATGGTATGTGGACTGAAGCAGGCAGGGGCTGCAGGTGCGGCGGTCCAGCCACACCACGAGGAAGACCGAGCACATCCACGTGCACAGATAATGACAACTCCAACATGATGCACAGTGACTGCAGGACACATCAAGAGTGAATCTGGGCGCCTGGGTGGCGCAGTTGTTGGGCAACCGACTCCT
>NW_022590408.1:0-11846 GCF_004348235.1 Phoca vitulina | reverse complement strand
GTTGTCAAGATATTTTCCCATGTTTTCATACAAAAGTTTTATGGTTCTAGCTTTTTTCTTTTTTAAGATTTATTTATTTGAGAGAGAGTGCACCCAGGGGGAGCAGTAGAGGGAAACAATCTCAAGCTGACTCCTCGCTTAGCGTGGAGCATGACACAGGGCTTCACATGGAGCTCAATCTCATGACCCTGAGATCATGACCTCAGCCAAAATCAAGAGTTGGACTCAAGAGACTGAGCCACCCAGGCGCCCCTGGTTCTAGCTTTTATATTTAGGTTTATGATCCATCCCAAATTAATGTCTATATGTCAGAATGAGGGAGGGGTCAAGGCCCATTTTCTTTCCGCCTGAATGTCCAGGTTACACAGAATTATTCATTAAAAAGACTTCCCTTTCCACCACTGAACTGACTTGACACTCTAGGAAAAAATCAATCGACAGTTCTTGTGTTTGGTCTATTTTTTGGACTCTCTGTTCTGTTCATTGATCTATGTTTATGTCAAAGACTTGGATTACTGTGGCTTTGTTATAAGTCTTAAAATTAAGCAAGAATAAGCAGTGTAAGTTCATCAACTGTGTTCTTCTTTTGAAGACTTTTTTGGCTATTCCAGACCCTTTGCATTTCCATATACATTTTAGAATCAACTTGTTCATTTCTTCTAAAAAACATGGCTAGGATTTAACTGGGATTGCATTGTTTGCATGAATCAAGGCGTGGAGAACAGAAATCTCCATGACATCAAATCTTCCCCGACGCATGAACAAAACAGATCTCTCATTTATTTCAGTCTTCTTCAATTCCTCTCAACAAAGTTTTTTACTTTTCTGTGTAAAGGTGTTTCATGCCTTTCATGAGACTTATTCCTAGCCAGTTTGGGGTTTTTTTGTTGTTGTTGTTTTTGTTTTGTAAGTAGGCTCCACACCCAGCATGGAGCCCAATGCAGGGCTTGAACTCACAACCCTGAGTTTAAGACCTGAGCTGAGATCAAAAGACAGATGATTCATCAGCTGAGCCACCCAGTCACCCCAACCAGTTTACGTTTTTTGATGCTACTGTTAAGTATTTAAAATTTTTATTTTCCTATACATTATTTTTTTAATTTTTATGTTAATCACCATACATTACATCACTAGTTTTTGATGTAGTGTTCCATGATTCATTGTTTGTGCATAACACCCAGTGCTCCAGGCAGAACGTGCCCTCTTTAATACCCATCACCAGGCTAACCCATCCTCCCACCCCTCTCCCCTCTAGAACCCTCAGTTTGTTTTTCAGAGTCCATCGTCTATCATGGTTCGTCTCCCCCTCCGATTTCCCCCCCGTCATTCTTCCCACCTGCTATCTTCTTCTTTTTTTTTTCTTAACACATAGTGTATTATTTGTTTCAGAGGTACAGATCTGTGATTCAACAGTCTTGCACAATTCACAGTGCTCACTATAGCACATACCCTCCCCAGTGTCTATCACCCAGCCATCCCATCCCTCCCACCCCAACCCCCACTCCAGCAACTCTCAGTTTGTTTCCTGAGATTAAGAATTCCTCATATCAGTGAGGTCATATGATACATGTCTTTCTCTGTTTGACTTATTTCGCTCAGCATAATACCCTCCAGTTCCATCCACGTCGTTGCAAATGGCAAGATCTCATTCCTTTTGATGGCTGCATAATATTCTATTGTATATATATACCACATCTTCTTTATCCATTCATCTGTCAATCGACATCTTGGCTCTTTCCACAGTTTGGCTATTGTGGACATTGCTGCTATAAACACTGGGGTGCACGTACCCCTTCAGATCCCTACATTTGTATCTTTGGGGTAAATACCCAGTAGTGCAATTGCTGGATCATATGGTAGCTCTATCTTCAACTTTTTGAGGAACCTCCATACTGTTTTCCAGAGTGGCTGCACCAGCTTGCATTCCCACCAACAGTGTAGGAGGGTTCCCCTTTCTCCGCATCCCCGCCAACATCTGTCCTTTCCTGACTTGTTAATTTTAGCCATTCTGACTGGTGTGAGGTGGTATCTCACTGAGGTTTTGATTTCGATTTCCCTGATGCCGAGTGATGTTGAGCACTTTTTCATGTGTCTGTTGGCCATTTGGATGTCTTCTTTGGAAAAATGTCTGTTCACCTATACATGTATTTTTAAAATACATCTGTATGAGAGGCGACTGGGTGGCTCAGTCATTAAGCGTCTGCCTTCGGCTCAGGTCATGATCCCAGGGTCCTGGGATCGAGCTCCGCATCGGGCTCCCTGCTCAGCAGGAAGCCTGCTTCTCCCTCTCCCACTCCCCCTGCTTGTGTTCCCTCTCTCACTGTGTCTCTCTGTCAAATAAATAAATAAAATCTTTAAAAATAATAATAATAAAATAAAATACATCTGTATGACAAAGAATTCCTATTCAGAATATATAATAAACTCCAATAAGTCAAAACCAAAAACAACATTAACAACAAAAATGGGCAAAAGACTTGGGCAGACAGTTCACAAAAGATGTAGGAATGCCCAATAAACACACGAAAAGGTGCCTAAGATCATTCTTCACCAGGGAAATGCAATGTGAAACCATAATGAGATGCTATTTCACCCTCACTGACAACACAGAATGCTAACGAGGATGCTGAACAACTGGAGTGTTACTATATTGCTGGTGGGAGCTGTAAACTGATAAACCACTTTGGAAATTAGTCTAGCAGTTCAATATATCCCTTCCCTGTGACTAAGCAATTCCACTAAGCAATTTCAAGAGAAATTTAAGACTGCTATAAGAATGTTTACTGTAGCCTATTCACAATGACCAAAAAATTGGATACAACAAAATGTCTAATCATCAGATGAACAGATGAAAAAATTGTGGTATATGCACACTACATACAAAGGACCAAACTATTTTACACTCACAAACACTCTCTCCTTAACCAAACGCTAGCCTGACTCCTCTGAGCCCTCTTCTCAAAGGGGCCTCAACCTTGGCTTATCATATGCAGACTCGCCCAAACACTAACATACTTTCTAACAGCTCAAGACCCCACCCCTAGGGTGACTCCAGTCACCCTTAGTCCCTGCTGAGAAAACTCAAGGCATCTACGGTTTGTTCAGCCAACACTGAAAAGTCTGGCCCCTGTCTCCCAGTGAGTAAATCCACGTGGTTTCACATGGACTAACACCTTTCCCACTTTAATCTTTTACTTCTCTGACTTTATTCACCTCTGGTGTTACTCCCTCATTGTCTCTTTAATATGCCCTCTGTGGGGCACCTGGGTGGCTCAGTTGTTAAGCCTCTGCCTTCAGCTCACGTCATGATCCCAGTGTCCTGGGAGCCTGCTTCTCCCTCTCCCACTCCCCCTGCTTCTGTTCCCTCTCTAGCTGTCTCTCTCTCTGTGTCAAAAAATAAATAAAATCTTTAAAAAATAAAAATAAAAAAAAGAAAATGCCCTCTGTACAAATCAAGGTTGAGTTTCATTCATGCTGGACTCTTTTCCTGATTGCAAGAGTTATTACTGATTAAAA
The DNA here is from genome assembly GCF_004348235.1 of Phoca vitulina. NCBI lineage: Eukaryota > Metazoa > Chordata > Mammalia > Carnivora > Phocidae > Phoca > Phoca vitulina. Next base: position 8,330 of record NW_022590408.1, on the reverse strand, counting down.
TCTGTCCTCACCACTTAAAGTAGGATCTGGCTTTGTGTATCTTTGATAAGTGCACACAACATGGATAAATCGCAAAAAACACACTGAGTGAAAGAAGACAAAAGGATACATATTGCTTGATTCCATTTACACAATGTACAAGAAAAGGCAATTATAATCTATCATAGATTCTGAAATCAGAAAATGACCAGTGGAGGTAAGGAGACTAACAAGAAAGAGATACAAAGGAAACTTCTGGAATTTCAGATACAGTTTATATCTTGTTTTTGGGGGTGGTGCACAGACATACAGTTGGCCCTTGATCAACCCAGGGGTTAGGGGCACTGACCCCTGTGCAGTCAAAAATTTTCATTTCACTTTCTTTTAACTGCCCAAAAACTTCACTGCTAATTGCCTACTGATGACCAGAAGCCTTACCGATAACATAAACAGTTGATTAACATATATTTTCTATGTTAGATGTATTATACATTGTATTCCTTCAATAAAGTACACGAAAGGGGTGCCTGGGTGGCTCAGTCGTTAAGCGTCTGCCTGCGGCTCAGGTCATGGTCCCAGGGTCCTGGCATGAGCCCGGCATCGGGCTCCCTGCTCGGCGGGAAGCCTGCTTCTCCCTCTCCCTCTCCCCCTGCTTGTGTTCCCTCTCTCGCCTTGTCTCTCTCTCTCTGAAATAAATAAATAAAATCTTCAAAAAAAAGTAAAGTACACTAAAGAACATACTCAGAAAATCATAAAGAAAATATGTTTACAGTACTGACTATATTTATTGAAAAATCTGCATATAAGTGGACCCATGCAATTCAAACCCATCTTGTTCAAGAGTCAACTGTATACATTTTTTTTTTTAAAGATTTTATTTATTTATTTGACAGAGAGATAGAGAGAGAGCACAAGTAGGCAGAGAGAGAGGGAGAAGCAGACTCTCCACTGAGCAGGGAGCCTGACCCGGGGCTCGATCCCAGGACCCTGGGATCATGACCTGAGCCGAAGGCAGCCGCTTAACTGACTGAGCCACCCAGGCACCCCTGTATACATTTCTTAATGCTCATCAAACTGAACAATAAGACCTGAGCATTTTATTTTACAAATTATCTCCTTTTCTCCCCTGCCGTCCCACCTCTGTCACTTAAGAATACCTGAGATTCTTGTCTTTTTTTCTTTTTTTTAAATAGGCTACACACCCAGCATGGAGCCCAATGTGGGGCTTGAACTCACAACCCTGAGATCGAGACCTGAGCTGAGATCAACAGTCAGACGTTCAACCTGACTGAACCACCCAGGCACCCCTACCTGGGGTAATTCTAAAGGGAAAAAAAAAAGATGAGAGATGTAGCTGACCCACGAAGTTCCCCTTTCTTTTTTTTTTTTTTTTTTTTTTTTAAGATTTTATTTATTTGTGAGAGAGAGAATGAGAGACAGAGAACATGAGAGGGAGGAGGGTCAGAGGGAGAAGCAGACTCCCTGCTGAGCAGGGAGCCTGATGTGGGACTCGATCCCGGGACTCCAGGATCATGACCTGAGCCGAAGGCAGTCGCTTAACCAACTGAGCCACCCAGGCGCCCACGAAGTTCCCCTTTCAATATCCACTTACCCCTGCTTCCTTACTAAGAGGGCCCTAATTTTGTTCGAGGTATCAATCTGCCCTGTGAGAAATTCTCCCCTCCCCCATGTCCCTGCAGCTAGGGGTAGGGCCACATGACTACTTCTGGCCAATGACACGTATGCTGAAGTCTACACAGTAGGGCTACCTAAAAAGCTATTGCTTTCACAGGCTTAGACACATGCTTTTTGTCAGTGTTCCTTTCTTTTCTTCCTTCCTGGAGTACAGCTGCTCAAATGAACTAAGAAAAGGGGGCTATTCAGTGGTACAAACCTATTCTGACTCTAGAAGCAAGCTATAGGAGCTCTCAATCAATTCACAACTAAGTTATATCGCAAGTCAAAATGTTCAGGCATCAAAATGAAAAAAGCAATTCCAACTGGAAGTGAAGAACGATATACCCATGTCTATGTTAAAGTATATATAAGAATTTAGTAGCTAAGGGCTGTTTCAAATCCATGGGGGATACAGACCATCACTAGATGGTGTAGGGACAAAAACTGCTACCTTATAACATACAAAATAATAAAGATAGATGAATGGTCTAAGCAACAGAAGCCCAAACCATAAAAGTGCTAAAAGAAAAAGTAGTGACTGAAAATGGTCTTTTTAAGCATTATCCAAAGCCACAAGCTATAAAGTTAGACTATGAGATTTGGCACCATCGAGATTCAGAATGAAATGTATCATGAAATGTATGGTACAAGCTAAACCGAGAGACAACAGTTTGAGACAAAATACTGCAACAAGTACACAGGCAAAGGACTACTATCCTACCTATAAAAAGTTCCTACAAATCAGGGGCGCCTGGGTGGCTCAGTCGGTTAAGCGTCTGCCTTCGGCTCAGGTCATGATCCCAGGGTCCTGGGATCGAGCCCCGCATCGGGCTTCCTGCTCCGCGGGAAGCCTGCTTCTCCCTCTCCCACTCTCCCTGCTTGTGTTCCCTCTCTCGCTGTGTCTCTCTCTGTCAAATAAATAAATAAAAATATTTTTAAAAAAAAAGTTCCTACAAATCAGTAATAAAAATATAAATACCCAAACAGAAAGACAACAACCCAGTAGGAAAACGATACGGAGCGAGGATTCATGTAAAAAAGTATCAGTGATAGGGACCAACTAAAAATGCTCAGTATTACTAGTGATTATAAAAATATAAATTTAAGGGGCACTTGGCTGGCTCAATCGGTTAAGCATCCGAACCTTGATTTTGGCTCAGGTCATGGTCTTAGGGTTGTGGGATCCAGCCCCATTCAGGCTCTGCACTCAGGGGCAATCTGCTTGAGATTCTCTCTCTCCCTCTCCGTCTACCCTTCCCCCGTGTTCTCTCTCAAATAAATCTTTAAAAATATATTTGTATATGTATAAATATATATAGCTACATATATCAATTTAAATACATATAAAATAAGTATATATTTAAATTTAAATATAAAACATACATTTATAGATATAGATATAGATATAGATAGATAGATATATAAATTTAAAACAGGCATTATTTTTCCCCTGCCAGTTGATAAAAAATTTAAAAGACTGAGAAATATTCTGTGATTAGCATCTCATTTACCATGGGTGAGGACCGAAAATGACAAAACCACTCCTGAGGATCATTTTGCAGAAGTTTTTACCCTGAAATCCGTCTCGCTGGAAAAACTCAAACACACATGCAAAGGTGTTCATCACAGTCCTATCTTAATAGCAAAATCATAGCCACCCAAATAACAAACAGAATCGTCACGTAAAGTACAACCACACTGTGGAAAAGCATTCAGACATTAAGAAACACATGAAAAATTGTATGCACAGTATATTCAAATTAGGCTGAGTGGGGGATATGTATTCACTTTTGTCATTTAAAAAGTTAATCTTGAAGGGGCACCTTGCTGGGTCAGTTGGAAGACCATGTGACTCTTGATCTGGGTGTTATGAGATCTAGCCCCAAGTTAGGTACAGAGATCCCTTAAAAATAAAACCTTAAAAAAAATTAAACATAAAAGAAAAATAATTAGTATTCTAGATCTGAGACCACTGTTTTTCACAGATATTTTCAAAAATTTAATTTGTTCCCTTTTGGAAAAAGTGGGGGGGAGGCAGCAAAAATCCAGGAAAGCCACTATTTATTCGACTTTCTTGATGGGCACATTTGGCAGCTAATTTATCCTTACCAGAATATTCTCATCCTAAAGTGACATGTCTTCTCTGGGGAAGAAAAGCAGCAGCCCCCACCTTCAAATATTTCAGATCAAAATCTCAGCCCTGCACTCTGGACAGAGCCGGGAAGATGCCATCAGTGAGCTGGAAGGCCTAGGCCCTCCAGAAAATGCTGCCTCTCCCAAGAGGTGATCCTCTGACCCACTTGCACGTCAAGGGGGACGTTTTTCGATGCGGTTGACATCAGAAAAACTTCCGGAATTCTCACAATAGAATTTCCGTCTTACAGCCCCTGGCCTGGTTTCTAAAACACACAGACCACTCAAAACCAGTGAAACAGAACATGGGAATTTGGAGACCTCATCAGGAAATAGAACCATGAGCATCTACATTCAGTTCCTCATCACTCTGCCGGCTCAGAAATACTTACTAGGGGTCTACAAGGCTCATGGCACTGAGACACACATGGTCCCTCTCGGCACCATTATTCCCACGGGGGAGACAAACATTAAACGAGATGTCTGCATTGCAATGGGACTGACTGCCACAAAGGAGATGCACAGAGAACAGGTAACGGGCTGGACCTTGTTGCAGGTTTCAGGGGCCTCCGGAGGGAGCCACATCTCACATGAGCCAGAAGGTTGGGCACCTTCTTTTGACTCATTGTCTTCACACACATCCAATCTGTCAGTACATCCCATCAGCTCTCCCTTCAACATGTACCCAGAATCTGCTCGATTCTCAGCACTTCCACCCCTACCATCCTGATCCAAGCCAGCAGCATCTCTGACTTGGAATATTCCAGTAGCCTACTAACTGATCGCCCTGCTTCCACCCTCGCTGTTCTCAACAGAGAAGCTGAAGTGATCCCATTAAAACCCAAGTCAGGTCACCTCATTCTTCAGTTCAAAATCCCCCAGTGGCCACCATCCCAGGTCCCTAACACCCTATCTGCTACTCTGCCCCTTCTCCCTCACTCTGGCCTTGTCATTCCTGGAACAAGTCAGGCCAGCTCCCCCCATGGAGGGCTTCCTACTCCCCCTTCTCTCTGCCTGGGACACTGTTCCCACAGACATGCCCAGCGCCCACTCCCTCAACCTCCTGCAAGGCTTTCCCCACCCTTGTCCTCAGGGGGCCGTCCCTGACCATCCCAGCACAGATGACGACCCCTTCCAACGCTCCTACAGCATCCAGGACCCCTGATGCGCCAGATTCCTTGCCTCTGTGTTTCCTGGCTGATTCTCTCCCTGCAAGAAAGGCTCCCTAACAGCTCCACCAAGGTCTGTTTGGGTCACATCTGGAAGCGCCCAAGAACCGAGCCTCTGGAAACTGAGTAGGCGTTCAATAAAGAATGTGGAGTGACTGCAGTTATCCGAGGGAATATGAGAGCTCATGACGCAAGGCGGGTGGGGGAAAAAGCATCTTGGGCAGAGGGAGCAGCTGAGCCGCCCCAAGGCCGGCAGGCACAGGGCACATTGGAAGGAATGACACATTGGAAGTGTACAGCAGGGAAGGCGAGCGGGAAGCAAGACTGGAGAAGGACGGAGCAGCCGTGCACACACAGAAGGAACGTTTGGGTCAATCTCGAACGGCAACAAGAAGCCACGAAACTAGGCAGTGACATGAACGAATGGGCCTTCCACAAACCTCTGGCTTCAGGGGGAGATAGGGATTTGGAGGCGGTAGAAGCGCCTGTAAGCTCAGTAAGCAGACTAGAACCATGGCTCAGACCACAAATGACCTTAACTCGGAATGAGAGGGCAAAAGCAGAGGTGGAGAAAAGGAGGTAGATTCCAGAAATATTTAGCAGATAAAATCACAGGTCTGGGAGAATGATCACATAAGGGGGTAAGGAAGTAAAAGCAGAGTTCCAAGAGGACTCCTCCCTTTTGCACGTGGGACCTGAACGACACAGTGGCCCGATTCACGGAGTTGGGGGGGGGGGGGTGGCGAGGAGGAAAATACAGGAAGGGGATCTTGAGAAGTTTTGGAAAGAATGGATTTGCCATAATTCTGAGACATCGAAATACAGATTTCCAGTTGGCAGCGGGAGACCCAGGGAACCGTGAGAGGATAGGAAAAGCAAAGTGAGTCGCCACGCAGTACAGATTCTCACCTTGTGGCTGATGGGGAATCCAAAGGTTTCGAGGAACGCAGTAACAGGAGAAGATGTGGGATTCCAAGAAGATCACCCTGGCCAGAGCAGGAGCACGTGGATGGGAGAGGGAGCTGGATGAGAAGCAGGCAGAACAAGAAGGACCTGTTGCAACAGAGCAGGTAGGAGAAGGGACCTGAGCCAGGGCTGTGGCCACAGGGAAGGAAAGGGGAACAGACCTGCTCTTTGTCACCAATGCATCTCCCACGAGGCTCCTGGGGACCGTCCGAAAACCCGGAGCACGTCAGCTCCCCCACTTGACCCCTTGGTCCTCCCACATATCATTCTCTGACAACCTCTCCAGAATTCTCTCTTCCTCCCCGCTCCCTGGCCCAACGTCAGGTGCCGATGACACAGCCCTGGGCTTCCATGGCCAGGCTAGTTTCTTCTGCCCTGCAAACACCTATTTGTCTTTTGAAGGCTTCCCCCCTCCACTGGGAAAGAAGGAAGAGCAGTGCTGACATCGAGGAGGCGGCCTGGCACCATGAGCCGGGCTGCACGGCTGGTCGCAGCGGGCCTGGCGCTCAAGGAGATGCCACGTGGTTCTCCGGTTGGACACAAATGACCTCGCAGAACAGCAGCTCGACGTGCCGTGGCCCCGGTGATGAAGGGACACAAAATAGGACCACTTGCTCTTTTGTCCAAACAGACAAAAACCAGCTTGTCGTGCCCGCCCCAAAATGCCAATCCTCCTCTCTCCCGGCTGATACCAGCGAGTGCCTTCCTTCTGAATGACACCGTCCGTCACGCTCCTCACACTTCCTTCTAGAAAACACTGATGGACCTACCCGATCCCAGAACTGTCTCGCCTCGCCTCAGCACCCAGTCCAGAGCACACCCCTGCTTCCCCGAACACTCCCAAAAACATCCGCCCAAAGCCCAAATCCTGTAAGTTCTTTCTAACACCCTCTTTCTTACGGATCAGCCCCACAGTCCCCATGACGTGGGTTCTCCCTCAGGATGAGTCACGAAGCCACTGTGTTTAACGACAGGTGTGCTTCCAGTGGCCTTTGTGGAGGATGCTGACCACCATCACGGGAGGAAGGGATGGTTCCCTTTCTTGGAGGGAATCATAGGTGTCCTGAGAGGCTAACTGGCTTTCTTAATGTGACTTTAGGGGCTTTATGGCTGTAACCTAGGGCAGCAGGAACCAGCCTAACCCACAGCTAGGACATAGTACTGGAACCAGATAATATTCAGAACGGAGGGAAATCAAGGGGCGCCTCAGTGGCCCAGTTGGTTCAGCGTCTGACTCCTGATTTCAGGTCAGGTCATGATCTGAGGGTGCCGAGATTGAGCTCCAAGTTGGGTTCCACACTCAGTGTGGATTCTGCTTGAGATTCTTTCCCCCTCCCTTTCCCTCCTCTTCTGGCCCCACGCCAGAGGCATGCACTCTCTCTCTAAAATAAAGAAGTAAACAAAATCTGTATTTAAATAAATAAATAATGGAGGGAAAGCAAAAGAAGGAATAATAATTTATGGAAGGCTTCACTCTGTGTCAGACCCGGTGCTAACCGCCTTGGATCTATTTCTCATTTAATCCTTACATCCCAAAGGTGGGTTACCATTCTTATCCCCATTCCAAAGAGAGGACTGAGGCACAAAGTGATCTGCCCACGATTCATGCAAGGAATCTCTCTATGTTATTAATCACATGACTTTCTGACAAAGTTTAAGGGTTGAACACACTACAGTGAGGATGCAGATCACGATATCATAGAACTTGAAGGACAGAGCCCTGCAAAATGTCTTCAAACATTAACTTATGGATATTCCCAATCTTCTTGCATGCTGTTCAGATGAAGGAAAGCCCAGTGCAAAAAAAGCTTTCATGAAATGAAACCAGATGACAAATATACGTGGTCGTTAGAGCCCGGGGCCTATCCCAGAAGATTCTGACTCAGTGAGTCTAGAGGAGGACGTGAACATCTGTGTTTTCTTTAAAGAGCCCCACAGGCTCTGCTGATGTGCACTTTGGGCTGGGTACCACTGTAGTCTCTGCAATTCCAAACCCAAACTTCCCCTACCGTGTTTAGATGGCTACAGACACAGGGGGGCATCGAAAACTGAGGCAAAGAAGAACAGAGAAATTACAAAAACTATCCCATAGAGAGTCAAGAAAAGGAAAGCTCTAGTTATGTTACTTCTCTGTCCTTTGGCTGTGTCTGAATTACTCTACAGTTAACTTACTTTTTTTTAAGTAGGCAAGTTTGCTAAAACGTTTACCAACACATATTAAATAATCAATACTATCAATAAATTTTAAATAAAATTATAATATGCTACTGAAAAGTATTTTCTGATTATTTCAATGGCACTTCAGAGTCTCTTAGCAAGTAGCAGTCGATATGAGAAAATTATTTCTAATTCAACAGTTCTACACATGTGGTCAACAGCACCTGAACACTGGAGAAGAAATGAAGT
>NW_022590407.1:0-14765 GCF_004348235.1 Phoca vitulina | reverse complement strand
CAAACAATCACGGCCACAGAGGGCTCACATACCTGTATTAGCCTCAATTCCTTCTTTTTTCCTTTGTTTAAAAAGAAACGCCCACCAGAGAGTGGCAATAGACTTCCGGGAAGGTCGAACGAAACATACATACATGCACAGAAAACAGCATATAACAAAAATTAATGAAATTCCGATTCCTCCAGCGGTATGCCCTAAACTCTGAATAATTCCCTTCGGGTCTAGTCCTTCAAATTGCTTCAAAAACGACTGAGCCAATGTAGCAGCATCCTCATTCTCAAAGGGTTTTCCAAATATCTCCTGAACATTAGTATGCAAATTATTAATCATATCTGTCGCCGAGGAATTGCCCTCTAAATATTTCTGGATAATACTCCAATCATGTTGAGATTCATTATATCTTAAATTAGTAATACAAAAGGATGTGGAATTCCAATCACAACGCAACCAAATTTGTCTTTCAATTGTTAAAACCTTCCTTCCCAACCAACTGACAGTTTGTCTAAGAACATCTATCTGCGTTTGCAAGCGAGTATCAATCATAGTTTGGGAAAGCCAAAGATCCCGTGAATCACGGTGCCAATTTTCTACAAAATGTTTAGTTTGCAAAGATGTATGTAACGCAATTCCAGAAACAGTGGCTAATGTGGTTACCGTAATTAAACTTAGAATGACTGCTACAACAATACCAATCAATCGTTTAGTTCGTTTTAAAACTTTCCTGAAAAATTCCAATACCAGAGCATCCACTGGATTTTGAGCCCATAGACGTTCTAAATTTACCGGAAGCCAAATATGAGAGCGTTGTTGCAAAATCATAAGAGAATATCCTGGTTTAAATTCTATAGAACTATTAATACAAGAATATAATCGACATTTAATACAGCTAATTCCATCATTAAAACTAAAATTTCCTATCAAAATTAGATATGGTAAAGGTACACATGCGGTTACATTAATTTCTTTAAAAATGGTGAAATTATAGGTCGACGCAGTCTTTGCTGTGCCGGAAAAGGTCCCATTATAAAATCTGACAGTCTTAAGCGCAGCTGCAACTTTCCATAAGTGTGTTTGTATATGATCTGGAAATTTTTGATGTGATATGCGAGGGTCTGCGATGCCGCCATCTCCCCAAGCCATCAATCGATGATTTACTACAGATTCATTCCATCGGTTCCGTGGGGGCATCCTATAAGACAAGGATAAATTACAGCGCAAGACGTCCCACTCTGAACAATTTTGTAAAAATTGGCCATATGGTCCCCACATAAGCAGATCCTTATAATATTTTGCAAACCTACCAACACATTCTTGCCATTCAAATGGCTTATAGGCCATTCCAATATAAGTAAAATCAGGACAAGCAGGGAACGAGGGAAATTCATCAAAGGTGACATTTCCCCAGGTCATATTAAGAGACCATGCTTCAAGCCTCTGTAATTGAGTGCGAGAGGAATTAACCATTGGTCCAGGTAAAATCCAATTCTGCCAATGCATATTTACGCATGGCGAGGGACCCAAGCAAATATATGGACCATCCCCTCTATGCAGGAAATTAAAAAAAAGTACCGTCATCCTGATTAAGATAAGTCAGATTCTTCCAAGGAGGCGAAAGTATCATCGGGGAGGTATAAATAGGAATATCTGCACTTCCCCAAGGTGCAGGTTCCATCATAGGTGGGTTAGGTATATAAGCCCAATAACTTACATTAGTCGCCTCAATAGGAGGGGATGACATAGTAAGCAAAGCGCACATGGCCAAAAACAAATGCTCAGGTGTACAAGGCTTTCTTGTTTCCTACAAGATCTTTTGTCCCTCCCCAGCAAGCTTTTTAATATGCCCCCAAGTGGGTAAAGCAAGAGGCGGAGGCCGCCAGTGATGACGCCTATCCAAATGTAAGTGAGCCATAGCTTGCAGGAGAGATTCATCAGCTTGTAACATCGATTCGTGCACTCTCGGGGCTTCCATGCGTCGCCTGACAGCCGTCCGGATTGGTCCGCGACCGGATCCACCTTGCTGGGAGCCAGGAGCAGGTTTGTCCATTTTCTGTGGAAACATAAGCATAACCTTTCCCCCTATAAAGCAACAATCCTGGCTGCCATTCTGCATCCGCAGCGGGCTTAAACCATATATGTTCATTCAAGGGGAGAGGAGCCGTCTCTCCCTCTATGAACTGTTTTTCTGCTCTCGAGAGAATATCTCCCTGCGGAAGATTCAAGAAATTCAATGTAAACAATGCTTGTGACAAAATGGAACGTGCATTAGATTGAGTAAATGATAATATATGATCTGTTTTCCTCCTTTTTAATTTTTTAATTTGCAATTTTAAAGTATTGTGTGCACGCTCCACAATGGCCTGTCCTTGGGGATTATATTCAATGCCTGTTTTATGCATTATACCATATTGCAAGCAAAAAGCTTGAAATTTTTTACTTTTATATGCTGGCCCATTATCTGTCTTGATACTGGAAGGTAAACCCATCACAGCAAACGTTTCTAATAAATGAGTAATAACATGTTGTGTAGTTTCACCCATTTGTGCTGTGGCCCATATAAATTGAGAATAAGTATCTATTACAACATGTACATAAGATAATCGACCAAATTGTGCCACATGAGTAACATCCATTTGCCAAAGTTCGTTGGCATAAGTTCCTCGAGGATTAACCCCAGCTTTTACAGCACGTAAGTGTAAAGGTCTGCAAATAGGACACTGTTTTATAATTTGTTTTGCTTGACGATAAGGAATTTTATATTGAACATGTAATCTACCAGCATTGGTATGCAATAAATTATGTTCCTCGTCTGCAGATGCAAATGACACCAAAGCGTCTACTTGAGCATTGCCATAAGCCAAGGAACCAGGAAGATTAGTATGAGAGCGAATATGAGTTACATAAATACGAGTATTACGATTTCTTAACAAAGTTTGTAAGAGTAAAAATAAACTAAGTAGGTTGGACTTATTAGAACATACCACGGCAGTATATACATTTTTAACGACCCCAACAGCATATGCTGAATCAGCAAGAATATTCACAGCCGAGGGAAAATCTTTTAATACTTGGGCGATGGCAAATAATTCATTTTGTTGGACTGAATTAAAGTCCATATTTTGAACCCAATACCTTTTAGTTGTCCAATATGCACTTTTAGTTTTTGAGCCAATTAATGTGCAGCAGCCAATTTTTCCTTAGTTAATGGCCATTGTTCAATCCACAAGGGATCTTCGGATTTCCATAATATTTTAATAGGTTCCATCTATAATCAAAATTCCAGGTGAGCTCCCCACTGTTCTAAAACATCACGGCCTAAAATATTTAAAGGAACATCTAAAATATATGGTTTTAACACGGCCAGTTGCCCATCCTGGGAGGTAAATGTTACAAATTGAGTGGCTAAGCCAATACTTCGGACAGGTGCCTTGCCAACTCCTTTTATCTGACAAGGAATCTCATTATAGGGGATATTTTCAGGCCAATCAGCAGTTTTGATAATAGTGATATCTGACCCTGTATCCAACAAGACAGTAATATCTTTCGTATTCAATTTAACTGTCATCAAGGGCTGCATACGAGTTATTTGTGTAGCCCAAAAAACACATTTTGGATCCGTGCTGCCAAACCCTCCATGCCTGACAGCGGTAGTCTGACCTATGGGGAGATAGGGCAATAACAATAACTGGGCAATTCGTTCTCCTGCTTCAAAGGACACATCGACTAGGGAAGACATAAGAACTTGAATTTCTCCTCTGTAATCAGCATCAATTATACCTAAGTGAACAGTCACTCCTTTTGATGTCAAACCAGAGCGACCTGTTAATAGAGCAAAAGTGCCAATTGGTAAGGGTCCATAAATTCCAGCAGGAATTTTCTGAGGTCTATCCCCTCCTTTTAAAGTAAATGGCCTTATGGCTGGTATGTCCACTGCGGCACTGTGTTGGGTAGCTGGGCTAAGGGAGAATATGGTTGGTTTCCCCTGTTCATTTGTCCTGGGCCCGGGGTAGGGCCCGAAATCGAGTTTCCCTGCGGCTTTTCTGCAAAACTTGTATTTAATTTAGTGCGACATTCTCGAGCCCAATGTTTTCCCTTCCTACATCGTGGACAAATTCCAGGTCCACGCCCTTTGTCAGGTTTCTTTTCTTTACAGTTCCTTTTCAAATGCCCTAATTGACCGCAACCAAAATATTTCATGCTCTCGAGTTGTTTAGATTGCAAGGAATGCCAGGTAGTGGCCATTGTTTCAGCAAACAGCTGCATCTTTCTACTCTCTGATGTAACATCCTTACAGGCCTTCATGAAAGCATTAATATCTCCTGTATCTTTAATAGGCAATATAATTCTCTTACAATCCTCATTAGCATTTTCATATGCCAGCAGTTTTAACAGCTGCTGTCTAGCTTCTTCTCCTATGACAGTTCTCTCCAAGGTTAATTTTAATCGTGATAAGAACTCGACATAAGGCTCATTAGTCTTTTGAATAACCTTAGTCCAAGATCCATAATGTTCTCCTTTTGGGTGAATACGATCCCAAGCTTCTAAACTAATTTCCCGTAATTGATCATGGATTTCTTCAGGGGTAATAACTTGAGCAGCAATATCAGAATATTGACCTATTCCCGCCAACATTTCGTAAGTTATAGCCTGGACCCGAGGATTGTGACTTAAAGCGTTCTTACGAGCCTGATCCATACAGAGCTCGGAGAACCACATCTGCCATTGCAGATATTCAGGCTCCTTTAAAAGAGCTCTACAAAGGACTCTCCAATCTTCTGGAGCAAAATTATTATAATGTCGAGCTGTACCTATAAGGAGCTCTTTGACATAATGTGATTGCGGTCCATATAAAGTCACTGCCTTTTTTAAACGTGCAATGTCCCCTATATCTATCCCATCATAATAGGGGGCCTGTGCGACTCCCTGGACCGGGGGAGGCCTAATAATTGGAAAAGCAAAGATAGGTCTGTCATCCTCACTCTCATCGTCATTATCCTTTAACGCATCAAGCTCAGCTAAAGCAGCAGAAAGAAAAGGATTTTTGGGAGAAAAAGCTAGCGCGGGCGGCAAAGGCGGAGCGGAAGGCTTTTTCTTAGATTCCCCCGCCATAGTCATGACCCGCTGAAAAACCTTCCATAAGTGCTCGGTCTCGGGATCCGACGTTACTTTCAGTTTCGATTCATCGCTATCGCACTCATTAGGTTCGCGAGGCAGTGCAAGCTTAAAGGCATCCGTTTCTATTGCCTTTTTCTCATTTGTATCAAGGGGAAGGTCCTGTATCGAAGGAGCCACTTCCTTCTGAAAATTCTCAACCGTGCGATCATCCTCCATTGCTCTTAACACTGTAAATATAATCGACCAGATGGACCAAAATCGTACAGGAATCTTTTCCCCCCGCCTCATGGCCTTTTCTACATTATGGCGGACCCGCCGCCAATTATCCACCTCCAGGGAGCCCTCCTCGGGAAACCAAGGATTCCAGTCTCGAACCACTTTCAAACACATCTCAATATCAGTAGAAGCGACAGTAATGCCATAGACAGCAAGTGAATGCTTCAGCATTCGAACATAAGGAGTAGAGGTTTCTTGTCCCATGACCCTGTATTGTATTAAATTACTCACCCTTCCTGAACGTCCTTCAGGGTCCCTGTTCGGGCGCCAATTGTCAACGTCTAGTGCGTTGGGGTCCCTGGGTAAGGGTCGCGAAATCACCAGGACACAGGGGATGCAGAGCAAAGGCAGCACTTGCAACTGCATACTGCCGTTTATTTCTTGACATCTTATATACTCTTTACAATCAAAATCTATTGTTACTGATTAACAATGTAAGCATTAAGATATCCCGATACTTCTTTACGCAAGGGAGGACAAAAACAAATCAACTCCAGTTGCACCGTAAATCTCATTTTCTGATTAACCATTGTGCAAGGATACTTCGTGACCCATTCCCCGAAACTACATAAAGATAGAATCAAGTTCTATGCAGGAATCCTGAGACCGGACAACACCCCACATAAGCAGGATGTTATCTGATCACTACACCCCCGCACACGGAGCCATTCTCTCTGGTGGGCGTTACAAGGAACAATGTGCTCAAAACATCATGAGCCATTTCTCAGCTGACCGGATGCCTGCGGCATAGGCACACAACAAGGCGAGGGAGACTTTTCCCCCTCTCAGACCTGGGCGTTCCCGACCTTACCCTGCGTGCACCACAGCGCACAAACAATCACGGCCACAGAGGGCTCACATACCTGTATTAGCCTCAAATGATAAGTACGCATTGTGCAGAGAAAGACAAAACAAGGGAGCATTAAGGCAGTGGAACCAGCATCTCAAAGCACAGATGTATGAAAAAGTATGAGACAGTGGAGGAAGGCCAAAGACGCTGTTATAGTAGAATATAAACATTTTGAGTAAAGTGGAAAACATTGCAGTAAGTGGAACTGAAACCGTAGGTATTATAAGAAGAGTTAAACGGATTTGTAGCATCTGGACTGTATTCTCCAGTTAGTGAAGAACCTCTAATAGTTTCAGTGTTTGGAAATATTTTGGCAAAATGTATGACTTTGAAAGTTCTTGTGATAGGCAGAATAATAACTTTCTTCCTACCCAAAGATGTTCATCCTAATCCCAGAACTTGTGAATGTGTTACCTTACGTGGCAAAAAGGACTTTGCAGATGTGATTAATTTAAGGATCGTGAAATGGGAACATTATCCTGGATTATCCAGACAGGCCCAGTGTAATCACAAGAGTCCTTAAAAGTGGAAGCAGGAGGCAGGAGAGACAGAAGAGATTTGACTTACAGAGCTGGATGTTGGCCTGATGAGACATGAGGAAGACACAATCCACCACTGCTGGATTTAAAGATGGAGGAAGAGAGCCAAGGGCCATGGAGGGTGAACAGAATTTAGATGCTGGAAAAGGCAAGAAAGCAGAGTCTTCCCTAGAGCCTCCAGAAGGAATGTGGCCCTACTGACACATTGATTCTAGCTCAGTAAGACCGAGTTTAGATTTATGACCTCCAGAACTGTAAGAGAACAGATTTTGCTGTTTTAAGCCACTAAGTTTGTAGTGATGTATTACAGCAGCCATACAAATCAGACACAGACCTCACATGACGATGAAAGGCTCCTGAGGATGAGTATTGCCCTCTGTGGTTTCTTCTTAGATATGGCTCTTTCCATCTTTCAGACTCTGGCTAAAAATAGGATCTTGAACACTGCTCAGAGTGGTGCTTACTATACTACAGTAAACTTAAGAAGAACACAGTGTTTGAAGCCAGAGAAACTTGAATTATGGTCTTAGATCTGTCAGTCACTTACTCTATAAGCTTGGGATAAGTACTGCAAAGATTGACCCTCACTCAGCTTTCTCATCCACAAAATAGGGAGGGTAACACATTGCTCATTGAGTTGCTATGGGGATTGGCTAAACTAAGGCTTCTAAAGATTCTACAGTATTTGAGTATACATGCTTAGCACATGCTCATTCTCACTTCACCGTTCTCACACCACAGTGAAATCTTAATATATCTGAACATACATATGCAGTCCAGGCTGTTAATTCAGATACCAAGTGATTGATGCAAATAGCAAAACTAGCAATGAGGACCTGGGAAGAACATTCTGGAATTTGATGGTAATAATACATCAAAAGAAAGTATTTGTGCACTTTCACAAATAAACACACACATACACACACTTACACCCAGGAACACACAAATAAAGTGCATGATTGACTGGATTTGGGCATTTTTCTTCTGGATATGTACTGTCATAGAGATAGATGAAAGATTACTTGCCCCTCTGCCAGAGCTCTGCAAACCCACTCAGATGTGTGGGATGAATATGCACAAGGCAGTCCTAGTGAGATTCACCAGACAAATCTAAATTCTTCCTTGAGGAGTCTGGAATTTTTTTTTTTAATTGTGCTCACCCAACAGGCTTTTATTTTTAGTTTTGTTAACAATATCTTGGACAACAGTCTGGGTTTTTAATTAAAAATCTCAAATTGGTGTCCCAGTTGAGCAGCTTAGTTTTATACCACTGAACAAAAAACTGGCAGCATTCTTTTATCCCCAAAGAATTTATCTCCATAGTGTGCCCCGCATGCATATACCAAATTACATTTTTCAAGGAGGGGTGCTTTGTTTTTATCTCTTTCAGACCTAAATAGAAAATTTGTCACCAACCCATTGAATGGCCTATGGATCTTAGGGAGGCAAAATATCTTAACATTGTTATGCTAAAGACTATCAAATATTTGATTGGTGGGCCATTCCAATAATAGCCCAAATAAAAGCAAGAAAATAAAAAGAAACATCACATGTAATATGTTGATATTTCTTGAAGTACTTCCTCAAAAATTTTCTGTTTCACAACAAATTAAGATAAGCATTACTTCCCCTGTTTTACAAATGAAAAAATTTAAAAATCTAAGTTTTAAGGCCAATATCTATTGGCCTAAATTATATAAATGGCAAAGCAAGAATTTTACCCCAAATGTGCTTTCTAATTAAGGACTCAATTCTCACCCACATGCACAAAGACAAAAGCCATTCTAGGGGCACCTGGGTGGCTCAAAAGTTAAGCGTCCGACTCTTGGTTTTGGCTCAGGTCATGAATTGAGTCGTGAGATGGAGCCCTGTGTCAGGCTCTGTGCTCAGCATGAAGTCGGCTTGAGATTCTCCCTCTTCCTCTGCCCCTCCCCGTGCTCGTGTGCACACACTCATGCTCTCTTTCTAAATAAATAAATAAATAAAATCTTTAAGAAAAAGACAAAAGCCATTCTGTTAACTTTTTAATCAACACTTTCTTTGATTATAAATTTATATGTTGCAAAGATTGTTTTCCCTAAGTTAGCATTTATTTCTCCTAACAAAAATAACGCATTTTTATATGTTAATCAGTATTCACTTGTACACCGTAATTTAGAGTTCAAAGAGATCTGAATAATAGTGCTTGCACTGAGAGTAACTATATAAACAATAGGAAAATCAAATAAACTTTTCAGGCATTGTAATTCCAATGTAAAACATGGGGACTGAGCTATGTGCCTTGAATTCATTTTGTTTTTTAAACACGATGGGACACCTGGGTGGCTCAGTCAATTAAGCATCTGGCTTTGGCTCAGGTCAGGATCCCAGAGTCCTGGGATTGAGTCCCGCATTGGGACTCTGCTTCTCCCTCTCCCTCTACCTGCCACTCCGCTTGCTTGTGCTTGCGCGCTCTCTCTCTGTCTCTGGCAAATAAATAAAATCGTTAAAACAAAAAAATAAATAAAAATAAACAGGAAACATTCCATGATGCTAAATCCCTGAAACTTTTTATTGTCCATCTACTAATCATAGGATTAAGACATATTTGATTTTTTCCCCTCTGATTCTTATAAGTGAAGCCTTCTATGGACCCAGTAACTGTTTTCATTTTTTTTTTTTTTAAAGATTTTATTTATTTATTTGACAGAGAGAGAGCACAAGTAGGCAGAGTGGTAGACAGAGGGAGAAGGAGAAGCAGACTCCCCACCGAGCAGGGAGCCTGATGCGGGGCTCGATCCCAGGACTCTGGGATCATCACCTGAACCGAAGGCAGACGCTTAACGACTGAGCCACCCAGGTGCCCCTGTTTTCATTTTTATAGGCATCTTGTTAAGCATTACAATATGAATGCTATGTTGCTTCCACTCTTTGAAGTACTATTTTTTGCAGGTGAAATTAGTGTTTTCAAAAAGCTTTTTCCAACAGCAATTGCTGTAAATTAGTAGTAGTAGTAGATTTATTCAGAGTAGATACAAAAGATATTCTCTACTACCAGTACCTTACAGTAGTTACAAGAAACACATTTTACATTGTAAGGAAAAAATATAGAAATTATTACAAAAAATAAAGTATCTATGGCTAAAAGATGGACTGATGCCTCTTGGAAAAGAGATCATTATTTTCATTTGTCTATATCAAAAATTCACACATGATTTTTTTATTCAAGTATAATTAACATACAGTTAGATTAGTTTCAGGTATACAATATAATGATTCAATAATTCTATCCATTTCTCAGTGCTCATCAAGATAAGTTGCACATGTATTTTTATCTCCCTGTCTCACTTTAGATTTGATCCAGCATCATTCATTTTTATCACAACATCACTCATACTCATACATACCTTAAGGTCCACCTTTGAAATTCAACCTCAGTAGTAGAGCCCTCTTCTTAGCTAGTTTGGAACCACAGTACTCCCACCACTAACACTGTACATTGAGTACCCTGAAAAGGGTACTCGATATACCCGTCTCAGCATTCTGTTTTCTCATTTATTAGCCACCTACTATGAGCCAGGAACTTTATATGCATTGTCTCATTCAATCATGGAAGTAAAATTGGTTGAAAGCAGAACATACTTTAGATGTAGATAGATAAGTCAGTCACTCCTGTCTGCTTATTAGCTTCCTGATTTGTTAAGAGAGTAACAATAGGATTAGTTGCAAACATCAAGGCTAGTTGCAAGTCAGATTGTCAATAAATTGATGATGATCACCTGCCACTTAATGCTTTCTTGGTATATTATCTGAAGCTTTCCTGAGACCTTAATCATTATAGTTTGAAATAGCACTCTCTCCTTCCTTCTTCCTTGCTTATACCAAATGTGGAAATCACTGTTCCCTCCAGCTTCAGACCTCTCAGGGAACTCTTCTTGCCAGTAACCTCTAATTCTTTTATAAAATTCTTTGACTCCCAGATGGCTGACAGTATGTTCCTTCTAATTTCTTTCTCCCTGCAGATCTGCTAGGATTTCTTAATTGGGCAGGATGGATTCATATTTTATGCATCAAGAATTTACCCATAATTATAATAAAATGTAAAGAAGGTTGACTAAATTCTTATCTCCTCAAATCCCTGCCATCCCTTATATTTCTGCTCAGGTTAATTTTTTGAAATGCCTATATGATCATGGCTTTAAATGTGTCCATATCTATTATAGTTTCAATGATATTAAGTTCCTCAGCTTAGTAGAAAAGTCCATTTATGATGAAGTCCTTGTGATTATTTCTAACTTCATTTCTTGTCACTTTCTTTCTTGCAGGCTTCATTTCAGACTTATGTTGCTTTATGCCGGTGCATATTTACACATATCATCCCATCTACTAAGAATATCCTTCACTGCCTTTTTTTACCATTTAACTCCCACTTAACTTTTAAGAAAGACTTCATTCCATCAAGTCTAAATTACATTTTGTAAAAGCGTTTTGTGTGTTCCACAGTTCAGTATGCTTTTTATACTGTGCAAAACTGAGTCATTGACTTATGACCTGTATCTTTCATGAGGCCATGGGACCTTATAGGTGAGAATATATCTGGGAATATATCTCAGTCATAATTTTATCCTGATTATTTAGGAAGGAATCAGACTATAGCTTGATTCTGGTCAGATCCTGACTCTCATCCTTCTGTATAAAACATCTGTTTCCATTTGAATGTCTTATAGATACCTCTAACTCAATTTGTACAAAACTGAGATTTGCTTCCCTTATGAAACATTATTCTCTCTATATATCCATTCTTTTTATAAATAACCACAGCAACCACTCAGTTTTCTAAGATAGAAACTTTGAAATTGTTCTTAACACTTCTCTGCCCTCACCATACCCTACCCTTTGCCAATATGTCACCTTTCATGTGTTCTCAAATCTCCAGTGTCAAAGTCTGTCCATCTGTACTGCCACTGCTTTAGGATCCGTTTCTAGCAGTTGTATTTAGTCTTCTCTTCTCCAGCTGATATTTCATAGAACTGATCCATTCTCCAACTGGATCTGTATCCAGATCCAACCGGAGTGATAGTTCTAATGATCAGATTATGCCCATCCTACATCCCCAAAACATTCTGATGATCTACCTACCATTGTCTTTGGAAAAAATTCAGATTGCTTATTGTGGCTAGTGAGGACATTCACCACCTAGAACACATTTCCTTCTTTAAGTACATTTTTATCTACTTCATGTATCAAATTATTATCAAGTCAAAAATTCCTTGCAGTTTCCCCAAATGCCATGTATTCTTTCACTTCCAGATGTTTATCTATGCAGATCTATCTGCCTGCAAATCTTTCCCCTCCTCTCTCCGCTTCACTAATTAATGTTCTTTCTTCATATTCAGTTAGATATCACTCCCTTCTAGAAATCTTCCTTGGTCACTATGACTGTGTTATTCCCCATAATGGTGGACTAGAGACTACCTGCATTCGTTCAAAAACAAATATTTAAGATCTTTGTGAACAGTTGTTAAACTATTAGTAGCTTGAAATTGGCCATGGTGGAAATATTTACAACATGGAAATTAACAAATATGACAAAACCAGGTTTGTTTTTACAAAATCAGTTTTTTTAATTTTTCCCCCAGAGAACCAGTTTATCAGCACATTGGTGTCTCTAATTAGAGTGAGTATACATGCTTCGCTGCTTACCTTTATCACAGCATTATATACACTATATTGCTATTGTCTGTTCATTAGCTTGCCTTCCCATGAGTTGTAAGATAGTTGAAGTTAAGAATAGTTTCTGTTTATTTTATCACTGACATCTTGCACATAGCAGATACCAATTATACACTGCTCCCACCCCCCAAAAAAAATATTGTCCCTGATCCAATGCCAACAGGTATACCAATTATAATGGGTGTTAAGTGAAAAGAGCTTTGTAGACAAAATCACAGAATGAATTACTTTCTAATATGGCATTTCTGGAGCTTATCATTTTGTCCTAGATTTAAAAGAGCTTTATCTTACAAAAGCTGGGAGCAGAAAAATTAGCTTTAGTGAAAAACAGCTTCAATACTCCTTCACTCACTCAGGAATGAGAAAATGCAGTACAATGTATATTCTTTACCTGTTGGGTAGTATAGTTGTTATTAGCAGAAAGGTATTCCCTTACTTTATGTTTCTAGACATCTTCCTAATTTTGGGTAATTATTAGGGGGATTAAAATATAGTAAAGCCAACCATAATACTACAGGAGTTCAGAAATCAATTTCATTAAGTGCCAGTTCATATGTTAAAGGGGTAAACGTGGGGCGCCTGGGTGGCTCAGATGGTTAAGCATCTGCCTTCGGCTCAGGTTATGATCCCAGGGTCCTGGGATCGAGCCCCACATTGGGCTCCTGGCTCAGCGGGGAGCCTGCTTCTCCCTCTCCCTCTGCCTCTCCCCCTGCTCATGCTCTCTCTCTGTATCTCTGTGTCTCAAATGAATAAATAAAATATTAAAAAAAATAAAAAAATAAAAATAAATAAATAAAGGGGTAAACGAATGATTGGGCTGAATTCACTGTAGAAGACAGCGGTTCATCATATATTTCCAAATTTATTTTATCTGAAGACACATTATTATAGGTTTATACTGATAGGAAAGCAAATAAAACTGTTAGACTGAAATAGATTATGTTTTGCTTTCAGCCCAATGATGGTCTATTTAATTTATACCTAAGAAGCTGTTATTTAGTAAGTGTGGGAAAACTTTGATGAGATACTATTTTTCACAGAAGAAAGAACCAATAGTGCAGCCTATAGGTTTAACAGTAAGTAAATATAAGAATGAGAGTAGGCCGTCAAATATCTTCTTACAACATTCTTGATGTCAGTAAAACAGAAAAAAGTATGATTAAAAAAAACTATTCTTTACACATGTTTAATTTAGAATGCTATTTTAGCTTTATAGACCTCATCCTGGACATCAAGGAAATATACTGTTTTAGCTCTTATTAAGAATTTTAATATGTTTATTAGAGATCTTCTAGTTTATGATTGGCATCTTATTCAAATAACTGAACAAAGAAGAATATTAACTCAATTAAAAGAAGAAAAATAGATCAGTTTAGACATGGCTGTGTCTTAAGTCCTCAGATGGGAGGTCTGGTCTCTATGACATAATGGACCTAAAGGAAGGGGAGCATCTTTCTGATTAGCTCTGGAAAAACAATTCAAATTCTGAATGCCATGATTTGGGTCATGTCACCATCTATGAACCAATCACTTTGTCCAAGGAATGGCAAACTTTTTCATTTGCTTATGCTTGTGACTGGGTATATATGTCAAAACATAGAACACATTTCTTTCTGTACATAAAATACTTTAAATATCTCAACCAAACAAATTAGAATAATCCTGTGTTCAACTTAAAAATATCCCCATTCTTCCAAAAGAGACCTACCTAAATCTGCCTGTAGATACTGCATCCAGATCCAAATCAGTAAGAATAGGTTTTGACTTCTTCATTGTCAGAAAGAGGCTAAATGATAAAATCATTTGTGCCCAGTATATATGTCTGACAAAAATGAAATGGAATCAGAGCAACTTTACTAAGATCTCTCATTAGAAAAAGGGAGAAGTAGAAACAGCATTAAACATTCACTGATCTATAACATATATAGCATTTCTCCTTGGAAAAGAAGAGTAAACACTTTTTCTTTACTGATAATGAGTTTTTAATCAGCCAATTCATTCACTTCATGTTCTTGAGAGGATAAATTTCCTCCTTGCCACATCTTTGTAAGGCTTTGGGGGCCAGCATGGATTCTGGAGCCCATTTTTTTTTACTGAGAATTTAAGGCCTTGTGGAATATCTTAGGTTATCATTATATCCAGCACCTGAACACATTGTGGGCTAATAACTAAATTTTAAAAATAGCCTCAATTCGACCTCAGCCGCAGCAACTTCTTCCTAGAAACATTGCCAAAGGCAAGGGAAGCAAGGGCAAAAATGAACTATTGGGACTTCA
>NW_022590406.1:13332-14743 GCF_004348235.1 Phoca vitulina | reverse complement strand
TGGACTCTGAAAAACAAACTGAGGGTTCTAGAGGGGAGGGGGGTGGGTGGATGGGTTAGCCTGGTGATGGGTATTGAGGAGGGCACGTTCTGCATGGAGCACTGGGTGTTATGCACAAACAATGAATCATGGAACACTATATCGAAAACTAATGATGTAACGTATGGGGATTAACATAACAATAAAAAAATTAAAAAAAAAAAAAAAAAAGAATAAACCCAGAAGTTTTTCAAGCTCACATGCTCTGGGATGAAATTCCCTACATTCAGACTCTTATGTCACTCCACAATAAAGATGCCTCAAGGGAAGGGACCCGAGGGACGGTCCAGAGATAGACAAAAATTTAACACACCTGACCTGACTCCCACTTCCCAACAGTCAAAATAACGAAGAAGAGGAGGAAGACAGGCCGATGCTGGAAATCTGAAATCCACTCCTCCTCCTCCCCAAGTACAGGCACCAGAACCGATGCCCAACCCACTGGCTTCCGGAGGGCTGAAAAGCCACCACAGACAAAGCCTATTTAGCAGAACGAGATGAAGAAAGGGGCGGGGGCGGAGGCGGAGGCGGAAAAGGAAAAAAAGAAAAGGTTCGTCCCAAACTGTAAATGTAAATCTGCCCTGGGCCTTGCCAATGGCTCCCTTGCCGCCTCCCCTGCCCCGTTTCTGCACCACTGGTGTGTGTGCCTGGAGCGCTCTACTCCCCTGCCGCCGTCTCAGCCGCCCTTTCCCCCCTCCCCGCCCCCCCCTCAGTGCCATGGGCTCCCCCTTCTCCTCCTCCTCCTCCCCCCCCCACCCCCTTATCAAGGAGCAAAAAACACCCCAAGCCCTTGGGCCACCTCCTTAGGAGGTTTAAATTGGAGCACCTCCCAAACTAGCAGGAAGGGGCCCGAGGGCTCCCCTGGTCTTAGACCGCCCGCTTCAGACTTTCCCCACAGGAGCCTGAGAGGGGGGAAACAATCGATTGACTTTTTAGTGGACGCAGGTGCAACTTCTTTGGCGTTAAAGCCAATTTCAAGGTTGTTGATTTATTTTATTTTATTTATTTATTTATTTTTAAGATTTTATTATTTATTTGAGAGAGAGAGAATGAGAGACAGAGAGCATGAGAGGGAAGAGGATCAGAGGGAGAAGCAGACCCCCCACTGAGCAGGGAGCCCGACGCGGGACTCGATCCCGGGACTCCAGGATTATGACCTGAGCCGAAGGCAGTCGCTTAACCAACTGAGCCACCCAGGCGCCCCTGTTGGTTTATTTTAAAAAGACGTGGTTTTGGAGTTATCAGTGTCACACATAATACAAATAATCAGCTTTGCTTTGCTTTGCTTTTTTCTTTTCTTTTCTCTTTTCTTTTCTTCTCTTTTCTTTTCTTTTCTTTCTTTCTTTCTTTCTTTCTTTCTTTCTTTCTTTCT
>NW_022590406.1:9294-13232 GCF_004348235.1 Phoca vitulina | reverse complement strand
CTTTCCTTCTCTCTCTCTCTCTCTCTCTCTCTCTCTCTCTCTCTCTCTCTCTCTCTCTCTCTTTCTTTCTGTCATAAAAGCACTTGGATTCGGTTCTCCCTGCGTTACAAGCCGTTGGGTGGGCAGTGGAATGTGCCACGCTCCCGTCACAACAGTGAGCCTATCTTTGTGGTTATCAAAATATACCTCTCCATCACCTTTATAAAAACAAACAAACAAACCACTTTTGGGTGCCTGGGTGGCTCAGTCGTTCAGCGTCTGCCTTCGGCTCAGGTCATGATCCCAGGGTCCTGGAATCGAGCCCCACATCGGGCTCCCTGTTCATTGGGGAACCTTCTTCTCCCTCTGTCCCTTCCCCTGCTTGTGTTCCCTCTCTCGCTGTGTCTCTCTCTGTCAAATAAATAAAATCTTAAAAAAATAAATAAAAATAAAATTTATGAAATATATTCATACGTTTGCCAATCTAAAGAATTCTGGTGTAATAGAGAGTGCGCCACTGGTTACTACTAACGTTTCACCAGAGACTGAGATTTCTAAGAATTAAAATTCTGCCACATGGAATTGGGACTGCTACAAAATGATAACAAAAACAACTCCGTGTGTGAGAAGGTAGGAGACGTGTAAAAGAGGTACAAGAAATGAGAAAACATTTTTTTGTTGAGGGAAAAGAAAGTAATGCTGTACTGAAATGGGACTGGATATCTAAAGAAAGAAAACTTTAAGACCGAGTCTGAATGAAAAAGGAAATTGTGGAAGGGGTTTGTGAAGGAGAATTTTTGAAAAGGAATTTTATGCATGGTCAGGACTGACTAAGATTGGGAGAAGGCAGTTTGAAAAGCACACTGGTATAAGATTGAGATTTGGGTTTTCTATGTTAAAATGACAAGGTTTTCTTGGATTGTTAGTGTACTCTTTTTTTTTCTTTTTTAAGATTGTATTTATTTATTTATTTGACAGAGAGAGACACAGCGAGAGAGGGAACACAAGCAGGGGGAGTGGCAGAGGGAGAAGCAGGCTTCCCGCTGAGCAGGGAGCCCGATGCAGGGCTCGATCCCAAGACCCTGGGATCATGACCTGAGCCAAAGGCAGACGCTTAACGACTGAGCCACCCAGGCGCCCCTGTTAGTGTACTTTTGATAAGAAATTGTAGACAAGGGGAACGCGGGTGGCGCAGTCGGTTAAGCGGCTTTGGTCGGTTGTGATCCCAGGGTCCTGGGATCGAGCCCCAGAGACCTACATCGGGCTCCCTGCTCAGCGGGGAGTCTGCTTCTCCCTCTGCCCCTCTCCTGGTGATGCTTGTGCTTGCTCCCTGCCCCCACCACCCTCCATGTCAAATAAATAGATAAAATCTGAAAGAAAGGGAGAGAGAGAGAGAGAGAGAGAGAGAGAGAGAGAGAGAGGGAGGGAGGGAGGGAGGGAGGGAGGGAGGGAGGGAGGGAGGGAAGGAAGGAAGGAAGGAAGGAAGGAAGGAGGGAAGGAAGGAATTTTAAAAAAGAAGAAAAAATTTTCTTCACCTGCCCAGGAAAACAAGGTTTCTATATTCATTTTTATCAGGTCTTTAATTATGTAAGAAAACGAAAACTTCTCAATATTAAAGGAGCTCAATTTTGCTAACTGTATAACCTTCTGTAGAATCTCCTGTGGGCACCTTGGTGAAACAGATAATAAAGTTTTAAGTTTTGGAATGATCTGTGACCCTATGTAGGCACGTGCCTTGAAACCTTCTGAGATGTTTCTTGGTTGGTTGGTCGGTCGGTCGGTTGGTCAGTTGGTCGGTCAGTCGGTCGGTCGGTCGGTCGGTCGGTCGGTCGGTTGGTTTGGCCGGCTGGCTGGCTGGCTGGCTGGCCGGCTGTTCATTCCTTCCTTCATTCATTTTCAACAGATGCTGACAAAATCAAATCCTAAATAGAGTCTCTTGACTAATTAATCTAGTCTATTTGGTATGTTAAGTTACATGGGAAGCACTGTCAAACAAATAGTGATAAGCCTTCTTAGATTACATTATGTGCGTAAATGCTGCAACTGTTCCAAAAATTATATGAAATTCCCAAATATTTTTTTTTTTTTTTAAGAATTTATTTATTTGAGAGAGAGAGCGAGAGCGAGAGAGAGCGAGCGAGCAAGAGAGCACCAGCACGGGGAGGGGCAGAGGGAGAGGGAGAAGCAGTTTCCCTGCTGACACAGGGCTCAAAATCCCAGGACCCTGGGGATCATGACCTGGACCAAAGGCAGCTGCCTAACCGACTGAGCCAACCCAGGTGCCCATAAAGTTTTTGTTTATTTGTTTTAGATTTTATTTATGTATTTGACAGAGAGAGACACAGCGAGAGAGGGAACAGAAGCAGGGGGAGTGGGAGAGGGAGAAGCAGGCTTTCTGCGGAGCAGGGAGCCTGATGCGGGGCTCGATCCTAGGACCCTGGGATCATGACCTGAGCCGAAGGCAGACGGACGCTTGACAACTGAGCCACCCAGGCGCTCCTCCGAGATTTTATTTTTTAAATAATCTCTACACTGAACGTGGGGCTCGAACTCACAACCCTGAGATCAAGAGTCGTGCTCTCTACCGACTGAGCCAGCCAGGTGCCCCTGGAATGTCATCTCGAAGAGACACATGCGTAGACTCAGATATAATGAGACTGCTTTAAGAAAGTCAGATTGACTTTATGGCGCCAATAAAGCCCCTTGGAAATGTTGGCCTGATAACCTTGCTTACAGAGGTCCCCTCAACCTTACCAGGTGAGTGAAGAGTGCCACCTCCTGGCAGATGCCGGAACTTCAGGAAATTTGGAGGGCCTCAAAGAAGAGAGGAATTCACCCAAATCTACAAGTCTTGCAGGCGAATCTGATGGCAAATATTTGGCTTGGTTCTCGGCTTTAAAAAGGCAGTTAAAGGATCAATCTAAAATTCCTTATAAAAAGCTCCATCAAAGCAGATTTAAAAGAAGGAAAGGAAAAAGAAAAGAGAAAAAAGACCCCATATATGGTCAACTGCTATTCTTGCTGTCCCTACGTAGATGATTGGGCCAAGTTTGTTAAAACTGGACTTGTTTTACAAACAAATTAATCTTCATTTGGCTATCTTTGACAGGAATGAAGGTGACTTTAGAGAGAAAGATTATATTTCAATGACA
Organism: Phoca vitulina; assembly: GCF_004348235.1. NCBI lineage: Eukaryota > Metazoa > Chordata > Mammalia > Carnivora > Phocidae > Phoca > Phoca vitulina. The sequence goes on along the minus strand of NW_022590406.1, from coordinate 10,101 downwards.
CACTTTTGTGAGTGTTAGAGTAATTATCTTTGAACGTTTGTTGTTTGCCTATAAAACTGGACTGGATCCTGGATCCTTCTGGTTTCCTTGAGTATCTGACTGTGACTCTTCAAACTAAGGTTTCCAACATTCTCCCATTCTCTTATCTTACAATCATTAAGAACTAAAACTGTCCTTTTTCCTGAAGTCTGGCAAATGAAAGCTGGACAACTTGAAATAAATTTCAGGGAAATGACCACAATAACTCATATATAGACAATCTTTGTGCCTGTTGCTCTATGAGTCACTCAAAATGAGACATTTGAACTATACACCGGAAAAATCCGTCAGATTGCCCCTGCCCACTCCCACTCTATTGGAGGATGCTTCAAGCCTGACATCTAGAGACCTTCTCACTGGCAGCACTCTGGACTTAGACGCCAGGTGTATCCCTTGTTCCAACCATGAACCAGTGTTTTCCTTTTGTTTCCATAGAAATGCCTCTTATTAACTACGAGATCACTTGCTGAATGAGGCAGAGTCTATGATCCTTAATTCCACCTTGCTGCACCTGTATTAACTCCTCTTTGGAAAATAAGAACCCATATAAATAGGGGCACCTGGCTGGCTCAGCTGGTAGAACATGCGACTCTAGATCTCGGGGTTGTGAGTTCGAGCCCCACATTGGGTGTAGAGATTACTTAATAGAAATCTTAAAAGAAAAAAAAAGAAAGAAAAAAGAACCCATGTAAATAAAATCAAACACTAAGCTACTTGGCTACCAGAAGCCCTTCACCACCACTACCTCCCCCCCCCCCCCCCCAGGGG
>NW_022590406.1:6728-9194 GCF_004348235.1 Phoca vitulina | reverse complement strand
CCCCCCCCCCCCCCCCCCCCCCCCCCCCCCCCAGGGGAGGGGCTCAGACTAATTTACTGATCTGTATTCTTGGATACCCACCGATATCAGATCAATTTGAGAGAGAATGAGAGAATTGGGTTTGACTCTACTGTTACTATTCCTTAGACTACACTTGGGGATAAAATCAATGGTGTCATGTAGTACCAAACCATGTAGAAAAATAAGCAAGTTCTCAGATAAGGAACTATCTCTGAGACCCCCTCCCTTAGCACAAGGGACCAAAAGTTGCGACCTGCACTGTCTCAGATCCTTCCATTCCAAAGCCTCCACTGCACCCTAATTCAGCTTGAAGCAGTTAAATAAAGAAGGCAGACCTCTGCCCATGTTTCATAGAAATGGAATGCAGGATGGACAAGGGGAAATTTTAACAGGGAAAAATGTAGCATGTCTGACTCCCTGTTATTTTTATTCCCTTTTAACCTGTAGGTTAAAAACTTCTGTTTAGCCCTGAACATAGCCATGTTACAGCTAAGATTTACAGAAACTGTTGTTTGCCCAAAACCTACCTCCCCTGAGGAGATGGAAGAATAGCCACAGCCATCATCATCCCAATTCCCTAAGACTGAGGAATGACCATAACTTGGTGGTGGGTGGTGGTGGTGGTGGTGGTGGGGGATTGAAACCGTGCCCCATAAGGTTAATGAGGTTGATGCTAGCAGAAAGCTTAAAGCTTGTTTTTCAGGGAACTGTTTCCCCCTAATCAGCTATTGTGTCTTTTCAGGCCCTGCTACCAAATACTGGCTGTCTCTGCAGAAGTCTGGACTCAAGGTCAACTGATAATGGCTGCAGCCTATGAACAAGCAAGGTCCTGATTCCTTACCTGAGAAAAGGAGCCTAAGACCCCATCCAGGTTGTACCAGCTCTCAGAGCATGCCCACAGCCTCTTCTCCTTGTCCTCAGATAACCTCCTGACATCAGGGACTCAGTTTTGCCTCATTCACATGTCAGGTCTCCACCCCGAAGTAAACATGGGAATCTACGGTACATATGTTTCCTGAATATACGTGCTCCATCTTTCGCCATGAATAATCATAAATGTCCCTGCCCTTTTCCTTTTTGAAGTTTGATTGTTTGTTTTTATTTATTTATTTCAGAGAGAGAGAGAGAGAGAGACAGAGAGAGAGACACACACAGAGAGACAGAGAGAGAAACAGAGAGAGAGAGAGAGAGAGAGAGAGACAGAGAGCTTGTGCGCATGGGTGGGTGGAGGGGCAGAGGGAGAGGGAGAAGACTCCCCATTGAGCAGGGAGCCCCAGAGGGGTGGGGCTCGATCCCAGTACCCTGAGATCATGACCTGACCTGAAGGCAGATGCTAAACCGGCAGCCACCCAGGCGCCCCTCCATTCCATTTTTTTTTTTTTTTTAAAGAGATAAACATTACATACTTTATTTTTAAAAATTCATTCATTCATTCATTCATTCATTCATTCATTTTTCATCATCTGTGGTCCCAGTGTAGGGCTTGAACTCAGGACCCTGACTGAGATCAAGAGTCATGTGCTGTTCTGACTGAGCCACCCAGGTGCTCCCCTTCTGTTCCATATTTTAAACAACCCTGGGATCACGGCTCAGAGTCACAATTGGCCCAATGAGACTCACATTCACCCCTCTGTGCAGAGGTGCCATCTGTGGGGCTGGTTCCTGTTTGTCCATCTTCCTTCCTCCTCTTACTGGACAGGAAGGTGGTGTGCGAAAACAGCCAGTGACTATGTGGAATGAGACCGAGGATTTCCCTTGGGAAGCAGTTGGGAGAGGGAGGACAGGTCGATGGATAATCAATAAACTTTTTTTTTTTTTTTAAGATTGTATTTATTTATTTGACACAGAGAGACACAGCGAGAGAGGGAACACAAGCAGGGGGAGTGGGAGAGGGAGAAGCGGGCTTCCCGTGGAGCAGGGAGCCAGATGCGAGGCCCGATCCCAGGACCCTGGGATCATGACCTGAGCCGAAGGCACATGCTTAACGACTGAGCCACCCAGGCGCCCCAACAATCAATAAACTGTTAATGTTGCTTTAGAGGAGTGTGCTTGCTGGGTCCATAACTCGGTGGATGAGTTAGAACGGTCCCTGTCAGGCCTCCCTTAGCCCTTAGCCCTTAGCCCTTATCACTCCATGCTTGTGTTTGGCCTCTGACCGCTAAGATACCACCATCATGTGTTCAAGGTCCTCCTCAGACTCAGCCAGCCACACCATGCCACACCCTCCTACCTGCACACCCACCCCTGGAAGGCATTATAGTAAGACATCATCCCCCACATTCATGATTCCCAAAGGGTTTACTGGAGTTTCCTGGGTTAGGAAAAGGAGGGGACTCTTTTTGCCCCCAGATGAGGTGAGCTCTTCAGACACCCTCTTTCCCCTTCCCCTCCTCCCTCCCTCCCTTTCCTTCCTCCCTCCCTCCCTCCCTCCCTCCCTCCCTCCCT
>NW_022590406.1:5235-6628 GCF_004348235.1 Phoca vitulina | reverse complement strand
CCCTCCCTCCCTCCCTCCCTCCCTCCCTCCCTTATCTCTCTCCGAAATTTGCAAGCTGCAGCCTAAGGGTTAGGGGGAGTTGAGGAAAGCCAGTGAATGGAGGGAAGCTCCAGGCTCTGACTTTAACAGAAAGCTTTCTGCATTTGAATGAAGCGATTGAATGAGGCCCATTAGAATGGATCACCCTGAACGTCCCATCAGCCGCCCCAGCCCCACCCCATCCTCCCCCCCCCAACTGAAGTTCTCTGGTCGAATTGGAACAGTAGGGGGGGGGGGGGGCTGTCCATCCTAAGTTGGCAACTAGGCCCCTGGCCCATAGGGAAAAAAATCACGCACGGGTACAGATGAGTTGGTAGCTCAGGCAAAGTGGTCAAAGTGTTGGCAAGGTTTCTGTGGATGAGGGAAGATTTGTTCTGGGACCACCCTCCCATATACATCTCTGGCTGAGAAGTGGGCAGGGGAGCCCTGTGGGGGTGGGGGGGGCGGGACCCACATCTGGAGCTAGGCGTGGACTATAGCCGCTGCCTGCCCGGGTGTGTGTGCCTGTGTGTGTGTGTGTGTGGGGGGGCGCTGAGGGCTAAGGGCTGAGGGTGGTGGGGTCTGCTCACGCTGACTCCTGCAACTCAATTCATTCTGGGAACCTTCTGTTGTTTCTGCTGAGGTGCCAGGTGCTGTGATGACCAAAGCTAAACTCCTCTCTTTGCCTAGTTCTTAAAAGGCCTGATTCTAAATGGGCAGAAGACATGAACAGACATTTTTTCAAAGAAGACATCCAAATGGCCAACAGACACATGAAAAAGTGTTCAATATCGCTCGGCATCAGGGAAATCCAAATCAAAACCTCAATGAGATACCACCTCACACCAGTCAGAATGGCTAAAATTAACAAGTCAGGAAATGACAGATGTTGGCGGGGATGTGGAGAAAGGGGAACCCTCCTACACTGTTGGTGGGAATGCAAGCTGGTGCAGCCACTCTGGAAAACAGTATGGAGGTTCCTCAAAAAGTTGAAAACAGAGCTACCATATGATCCAGCAATTGCACTACTGGGTATTTACCCCAAAGATACAAAAGTAGGGACCCGAAAGGCTACGTGCACCCCGATGTTTATAGCAGCAATGTCCACAATAGCCAAACTGTGGAAAGAGCCAAGATGTCCATCAACAGATGAATGGATAAAGAAGATGTGGTATATATATATATATATACAATGGAATATTATGCAGCCATCAAAAGGAATGAGATCTTGCCATTTGCAACGACGTGGATGGAACTGGAGGGTATTATGCTGAGCGAAATAAGTCAAACAGAGAAAGACATGTATCATATGACCTCACTGATATGAGGAATTCTTAATCTCAGGAAACAAACTGAGGGTTGCTGGAGTGGGGGG
>NW_022590406.1:2890-5135 GCF_004348235.1 Phoca vitulina | reverse complement strand
AGCAATTGCACTACTGGGTATTTACCCCAAAGATACAAAAGTAGGGACCCGAAAGGCTACGTGCACCCCGATGTTTATAGCAGCAATGTCCACAATAGCCAAACTGTGGAAAGAGCCAAGATGTCCATCGACAGATGAATGGATAAAGAAGATGTGGTATATATATACAATGGAATATTATGCAGCCATCAAAAGGAATAAGATCTTGCCATTTGCAACGACGTGGATGGAACTGGAGGGTATTATGCTGAGCGAAATAAGTCAAACAGAGAAAGACATGTATCATATGACCTCACTGATATGAGGAATTCTTAATCTCAGGAAACAAACTGAGGGTTGCTGGAGTGGGGGGTGGGGTGGGAGGGATGGGGTGACTGGGTGATGGACACTGGGGAGGGTATGTGCTATGGTGAGCGCTGTGAATTGTGCAAGACTGTTGAATCTCAGATCTGGACCTCTGAAACAAATAATGCAATATATGTTAAGAAAGAAAAAAAGAAGAAGAATGTAGCAGGAGGGGAAGAATGAAGGGGGGGAATCAGAGGGGGAGAAGAACCATGAGAGACGATGGACTCTGAAAAACAAACTGAGGGTTCTAGAGGGGAGGGGGGTGGGAGGATGGGTTAGCCTGGTGATGGGTATTGAGGAGGGCACGTTCTGCATGGAGCACTGGGTGTTATGTGCAAACAATGAATCATGGAACAGTATATCGAAAACTAATGATGTAATGTATGGGGATTAACATAACAATAAAAAAATAAAAAATAAAAGGCCTGATTCTCCTGTTATCTTGTTAAATGGACTGACCCCTGCACCCTCCCATCCTGCCAGACCCCTTGTGCAAATACTTCCACTTGAAGAGTTCTTTCTCTGAATCCAGAAAATAAACAAACAACACCCACCACCCACACCCACCCCATTGCCACAAATACCTAGCAAAGACAAAGCTAGCTGGTCTCCTTCTGCCTCAAGGCACTTTAGAGAGTCACTCTCTTACACACACCTTAGGCTCCATTACAGGCTGCTGTCTCCCTTTCTCTGGCACAATTCCATCCCTGGAGGAGCCCCATATCGCATCTGCAGCCGTGAGCTGGAGACAGTATGCTCAAGTAACCGGGTGGTAGCACCGTAACTTTGAAATGACCTACACCCCAAGTCATCCATAAACACGGTCCCTGGAAATCTTTGACATTCACGTGCCTCTGATGAAATCCTTGCTTTGGAAACTCCAGCACCCATAGCCAATCTTGTCCATGTTCTGCTAACCTTTGCTCGCCCTCTGTTCGCCTGATATTTTGCCTGATTGTTTACACAGAAATTAGATCCCATCCGGCAAGAGCTGAATCCGAGTCCTCTGCTCACCCCACGACGGAAAAGAATATGCACAGGCCTGCATCCCTCTTCTCCTTCTCCACCATGTCAGAAGAAAAGGTGGCCCTCCCTCCTCCCATCAAAACCCAAACCCGAGATAAGACTTAGATATAAAGGAAACCAGCATACTGTTTTGAACTATAGACACTTGTAAAAACTAGCAGCAGCAGCAAGCAAGGAAACACACAAACCACCACCCCACCACAGGTGCAAGGAGGGTGCGCTGACTCACTGAATCTCCCCCTTTTCTCCCCAGAAGCATCCCCCACCCATCCCCCCGGAAGATGTCCTCCCTATGCCAGAAGGGGAGTGAGTGACGTTCTTTTCTTCCTTTTTTTGTTTTTAATTATTCTTTTTAAAAGACTTGTATTTATTTGAGAGAAGGGGTGGGGGGAGGGAGGGAGGGGGGGAGAGAGAGAGAGAGAGAGAGAGAGAGAGAGAGAGAGAGAGAGAGGGAGGAAAGCAGACTCTCCGTGGAGCAGGGAGCCCGACGTGGGGCTGGATCCCGGGACCCTGAGCTCGGGGCCTGAGCCGAAGGCAGGCAGACGGTTCACGGATTGAGCCAGCCAGGCGCCCCAGCTTTCTTGTTTCTTTGTCTGCCTGCTTGCCTGCGTGTGGAGTCTGTGGATGTCTGATGCCTGTCCTGTGATTTCGTGGGGAGGTGGGCCATCTTTCCTCCTTCGAATGGCCTTTGCGCATTTGTCAAACTTCTGTCGGGCTTGGGCCTATCTGTTTGGGTATCTGTTGGGGAGGGGGTTGGGAGGATGGGTTAGCCTGGTGATGGGTATTGAGGAGGGCACGTTCTGCATGGAGCACTGGGTGTTATGCACAAACAATGAATCATGGAACACTATATCGAAAACTAATGATGTAA
>NW_022590406.1:0-2790 GCF_004348235.1 Phoca vitulina | reverse complement strand
TTTTTTTTTTTTTTTTTTTTTTTATTAGATGCACCCGTGAAGTGTTTACTGCGAAACCTTTTGATCGTCGCACTCTTGAGTTGAGGCCGTACCAGTAAAGAACGTAGTTTAGCCAACTGAGGAAGAGATCAGCTTTAAAGGAAAACCTTCTTTTCACGTTTGTGATGTCTGGTCCATTCTCTCAACTCGATCGATGTCCAGCCTTCAGAGCCACATTATTTGCTTGGTTTCTCTCTCGTCTGTGCTTCCTCGTGTACTTTCCTAATGCTCAGGATTTATGGTTTACGGAGAACAGTTTTCAGCCTGGTGTGTGTGTGGGGGGAGGGGGGGTGCGGGGGGAATGTTGTGAAGTGGGATCAGGGATTCACGCGGGTAAGGAGGAGGCAAGGAGAAAGGCTTGGTTGGGAAGGAAACCATTAAAGGTCCATGTTGAAATGGTGAAGTTTATTTTATTTATTTATTTATTTATTTATTTTTTCCCAGATTTTATTTATTTATTTGACAGAGAGAGACAGCGAGAGAGAGAAAGAGAGAGAGAGAGAGAGAGAGAGGGAGAGAGAGAGAGAGAGAGAGAGAGAGAGAGAGAACACGGGCAGGGGGAGTGGGAGAGGGAGAAGCAGGCCTCCCGCGGAGCAGGGAGCCCGATGTGGGGCTGGATCCCGGGACCCTGGGCTCGTGTGACCTGAGCCGAAGGCGGGCGCTTAACGACTGAGCCACCCCCCAGGCGCCCCGAAATGGTGAAGTTTAATGTAGTAAGAGTTACCTTTAATCGAAGGAATTCTTGCTGGAGGTTGCTTCTCCCCTCTCCTCCCTGGATAGGGGAGTGAAGTTTTTTCGAGGTCCCTAGTGGACACAGAAAGCGTTCAAGTGCCCATAGCACCTATGGATGGGGCTCTGTTGCCCTCTAGTGTCCTATCCTCTGCTACTGCTGTTCGTGGTTTCCTCTGACGACTTAGTCGTCACAGGTGTCTATCTTTGATGGTTAATGCTGCTCGGTGTCGGTTGTTTGTGTGTTTGTTTTTGAAAGCTTTTTGAGTGGTCATCCAGCGTGGTGCTGGAACTCACGACCCCTGCAGATCAAGAGTCGCAGTCGCGTGGGCCTCCTCCGACCGGAGCCAGTCAGGTGCCCTGAAATGCGTTTAGTTGAAAAAGGAAAAAAGAAAAAACAAAAAACGAAGAAACAAAAAACAAAACCCAAACCTTTTTTTTTTTTTTTTTTTTTCCCTTTACGGGTCAGAGGAAGTTCTACGCCTTGTTTTTCTTTTACCCTTAATAGCATGGAACAGTTCATCATCATCATCATCATCATCATCCTCCTCATCATCAATATTTAGCTCTTCTAGAGCACCTCCCCCGCCCGCCGCGTACTAGTGTTGGACGGCACGGATGTCCCGGAACTGGATTTATTGAGTGAACGGCTATTTTAACTCCCTTCCTCCCCATTCCGCTCCGCCCCCGCCCCCGTCCCGTTTGTTGTCCTTGGACATTATCGTGGTGCGTGCAGAGACGGATTCGGTGTGCACCTTTCTGGGGGGTGTGTGTCAATCCCTCCCTTCCTGTCCTGAGCTTTCTTCGTTTGCTTCAGAGAGACCTCCTCCTCCCTTTAAAATGATAGAAGATAGAAGGTTCATCGGTGGTGGTTGTCGGAGTACTCGCGTGGTCTCGGGTTTACGGTCCTTGCCCGCCGAAATTTGTCTTAAGTTCTCCCGGAATCCCGGGCGCCACAGGTGTGCCGCTGTGGGAGGCCCGTGCCCCACGGCCGGCCGGGCCGCCGGGGCTTGCCGGTGTCTGCGGGGAATTTTCCGCTCGTGTCCGCTTCTCCCGGGGCGCGTCCCGTGGCCAGTTGGCCCCCTTTCCGGCGGCAGCGGCCCGGACGCGTTTTCCAAGTCTCCCCTGGGCTGCTGGAGTCGCGCCTGTGCCGGCCGGGAGCTCCCGAGGCCGCCGCCCCGGGGGCCGCCCGCCCTCCGCCCTCCGCCAGCCCCTCCGAAGCGGGCCGGGACGAGATCGGGCGGCCGGGCGGCCGGCTGTGCGCCTTGGCGGGCCCGCGATCCGGATCCGCCTCGTTGTTGTTCGCGCCGGTTGTCTCGCGCCACCTGGCGTCCGCTTTTATATAGCGTCTCCCCGCTGGAGCGTCGGCGATGTCGGCAAGGGATTGTATTTGGCCGCGGTTCCCGAGGCGGAGTTCCAGGAGGCCGGCGACGCTAGCGCGATCGTCCCGCTGTCTCCGGGCCGTCGGCGCGCGCTCCGCTCGCGGGAGATTGAGCCTCCAGGTTTGTAGGGTGGTGGTGGCGCCGCCGCCTCGCTCCCGGAGAGCTGCGTTGGGGGGCCGCCTGGACGGGTCGACCAGCACCCGCCGGTGCCCCCCCCCCCTCCGCCCGCGGGGTTGCGGGGGGAAATGGGAGAGGCTGCGTCCGGCGCCCGGGCGCCATCCGGCCCCTGGCTCCCGTCGGTCGTTGGGCCTTCCGTGTCACGCTCGGGCGGTTGGGGACCGGCCTGAGCCTTGCGGGGAAGCCCGTGGATGGCGCGACGGGCCCGGCCGCGGGCACGCGTGGGGTCCCGGTCATCGGACCCGAGATTCTCACTGTTTTCCGAGGCCCGCTGCGGAGGTGGGGACCGGACCGGACCGGGTCGGGTCGGGCCGCGAGCGCCCCAGGGGCCCGGCTGCGGTTCCCGTTGAGGTCCGGCCTTCGGGGGGACGCCTCCGCGGTATCGCCCCCTTTCCTCAGTCCCGGCCGGGAGTCGGGGACCGGCATGGGGCGGTCCTGAGGCCCGGGGAGGAGGGCGTCCGCA